>NC_133329.1:280471119-280726119 GCF_042186555.1 Aquarana catesbeiana
TCCATAGACAGGCCAATGCTCTCCGTACACGATTATTGGCGAGAGGCTATAAACGTACGGTTCTTAGAAAAGCATTTAATAAAGCCCGAGCTCTAGACCGACAAACATTACTATATGGTCCTCCACGTTCTCAACAACCCTATATGACCAAGATCATTACTAAATTTTCTGCCCATCACCAGCAATTAAGAAAAATATTGTCCAACCATTGGCACATCCTGACCGACCATCACACCCTTAAAAAATATATTAAACCAACCCCAGATTTGGTCTTTAGAAGGGCCACCTCTTTAAGGGATAGATTAACACATAGTCATTATAAGATTCCCTTCCCTGGTCCGTCGGAACCCAGGGGCACTTTTAAATGTGGCAATTGCCCACATTGCCCCTGGATTCAAGAAGGACAACACTTTTCATTACCCAATGGGGAAATGTTTTTCCCCAAACATTCTGCCAACTGTGGCACGCGTGGGGTAATTTACCTCATGACTTGCGCATGTGGCGCTTTTTATGTGGGTAAAACTATCAGAGAGTTACGGCAGAGACTGGGGGATCATTTATATGCCTCCACAAATGGCAAGCTCACTACTGTGGGCCGCCATATAGGCATTCACCATCGCTTCAATCTGGATTACATCCGGTTTACTGTGTTAGACGTTGTCCCTGAAGACCCCCGTGGGGGCAATTGGGACCGGGAAATTTTAAAACGTGAATCCCTTTGGATTGAGCGATTGAATGCATGTGTTCCTCCCGGTATCAACGAGGCACATTCATATAAATATTTTCTCGAATAAATTAGTAACAATACTATTTTTTTCCCCCTTTTTTCCCCCTTTCCTCTCTTCTTCATTTCCCCCCCTCTTCTTCCCCCCCTTTCTTTCCCCCCCCCCCTCCCCTAGCCTCTGCCGTGATTCCACCATATATTAAAATATTAAAACTTTTGGGCTTCTTTTGCAGAATTTCAGGTCTCCCCTCCCCCTTGACTATACATGATCGGACTCTATACATATAGTGGTTTGCACTATATTAAAATTTGTGAATTCTGATAAATTTGATGTTTTTTTTCTGTGGCTGACTCCAAATTTTCAGTAGATCGCTTGCTTTATTCATTAAAGTTATGTATACCTAAATTGAATTGTTATTTTATATGTTCTGGGATGGGTTATGATGCTTATTTCTTTAACTGTGGGTTCCTTTATGTCCCCACCGTTTGAGATCATGCATCGTCCTTTCCCCCCCCCCCCTTTCCCAGTCTATTCCTTGTTTTACATAATGTGTATTGAAATTCTTATTAATTATTTGCACTGACCACTCTGCTTTGGAGGAATGTGAGGAGTTAATTCTCCCCCCATGGCGGGCTTGCGCTCCTCCGGCGGCAGGCTGGGCTCTAATGAGCCCCAGCTGCTGCTTCGTATGATCAATGCTTAGGCACTGATCACTTTTGAGCTGTGCGCTTGCGCTGGGCATTCTCCCGCGCATGCGCCAACAGTGGAGGACCGGACCCGGAAGTAATCACGGCGACTGTTGTCGCCGTTGAACTTCCGGGTTGGAGGCATTTAAGATGCCCAGACGCAGCTGCTTATTGCACCAGACGGACACCCAGCACTCCACTGACGCCATCCGGAGCCCCTGTGAGTACCTAGCTAATGTCCCCCCATGCAGGATGGGGACATCCATCCTTTTTGTTTGGTATCCCCCCCTTCCTTATTGGTACAGAATATTTAGGGATTACTGTTTAATCTTCTGATTATCTTTAACATCTCTCCATCGTTCTACCTTTCTTGCAGTGACTCCCCCTGACAGTGTGGTATGGCGCACTGGTTACTAATTGTATCAGTCACGCCATTCTGGGTGCCACTGGCTAGCAGCGTCTGGGTTTAACTTACTTTACTTTATATTACAGCAGTGATAGGTAAAGAATTTTTCTGATATTATTAACTTTTTTCTTCAAAACGCTTTGTGTGCTTCTGATTTCCTTTACCAGGCATATTGGGACTTCTCTCCACCTCTTTGGCACTCCCTTTTTTTCCCCCCTCCCCCCTCCTCCCCCCTTTCCCCCCCCCCCCCCCCCCCCCCGTTCTTTTCTTCTCTCCCCCCCCCCCCCCCCCCCCCCTCCTTCCTTCCCCCCTTTCCCTCCCCCCTTGATCCCTCTCCCCCCCACCCCCCCCTCCTTTTCCCCCCCCTTGATCCCCTCCTCATCCACCATCCTCGTCCTCCTCCCCTCTCCTTTTTTTCCCCCCATATTTTTCCCTCCCCCCCTTTTCCTCCCATCCTTCCTTCCCCGTCTCTTCTGTCTTTTTCTCCCCCCTCTTTCCCCCCCCCCTTTTTTCTCCCCCCCTTTTTCCCCCCCCCCCCCCCTTCCTCCTCTCCCTTTCCTTCCCCTTCTCTCCCTTGCCCTCTCCCTTCTTCCCCTTCTTTCTTTCCCCTTCCCTTCTTACCCCACCCCCTGTTTTTCCCCTCTTTTCCCCCCCCCCCCCCCTTCCTTCTTCTTCTTTCCCCCCCTCCCCCTTTACCTGCTTTCCCCTTTCTCTCCCTTTGGTTCTAATTCTTTCTTTTAATTATGGCACTTCCTGGGTGGTCCCCTTTCATAAGAAAAAATATATTATATCAATTTGCTAAAAATATTTTATCCTATTAAATTTCCACAATAGTATTTTCCCTAATCTGCCTCCCTGGCCCGCCCCCGGGGGAACGCCTCTTGAGGGCGTCTCACAGTATTGCTCCAGAGAACCTTTGTGGTCACAGCTTGGTGAGTGCAATCTTTAAATCTAAGTATGCTCTCCAATATTAAATCTGTATACTCTCTTTGACAATTATTTATATATTGTTACCTGTCATGTTGATACTGTACAGTTTTCTCCTTTCATAGACTATATACTATCAGACGCCTCCTGAAGAAGCGGCTTGTGACCCGCGAAACTGTAGAGGTCACGTCTGCAAGTATTACATTAGTCAACTCTCGCTTATGCATCTGTGTGGGCATTAGCTATACCAATAGAGTGTCAACAATGCTGTAAATAACCATTATTGTTTATGTATGTAAAAAATGTTGATTTTGTACAATATATGTCCCTTGTAGGACTTTTTATTATTATGGAATAAATTTATATTTTTTAATAAAAACAAGTCTTTTCCTTATGGTACCGCAACAGTCCTTTTTTTCCTGAAAGAGGCAGGACTCTGTTGCACAAGCATGTGAAGAAGTATGTACAATGCATGGAAATTGTTGACTTTTCAACATATTTAAACTGGAAAACTTCAGATCTTGATTCAAATAGTGCCTACAGATAAAGGTAATATACTTGAACAAATGACACATAAAATTTACATGATGAATACATTTTTATGATCTAAAAGAGCAAAAATGCAGTTTTGTCATATGGAAAAAGTAACTACACTCCCTATATTTGACATCACTTTAAATCCAAGAAATTAGCTTCAAGATATCAAGAATAGGTGTCAAAAATTACTCTCCTATGTAGAACTTGTTTTGGACTGATTTAATTAAAGGGTAACTCCACTTCCGTGGGGAACAAAATAGCAAATAAAGAAAACATAATATAGCGTATACAATATATAGCATATACAATTGTGACACAAGTCATATTGTGATTGAATGTTATTAAAAATTACTTTTCCTTTTCAATCTGCAGCTCTGTAATTTTCTGAAAATGTAATGCAATATGGCTACCTGGAGGTGTTCTGTACACACCCCCCAGAAACATAATTTCCTGCTTGTGTGATTGGCTCACTGATTTTCTCAGAAGTCTGCCCTAAGATACAAGTCAGATTTCAGGCATCTCCTGCAATAAAAATTTAATTTTTGGTGAGCTACTCCCAATAGGAAATCACAGCTAAAGGTATGCAGGGCCAGCACTTTCTTTATTAGAGCCCTGCAGGTGCTGCAGCTGATTGATAATTATGAAACGACTCCCATTAGATTTACCTTCCCACATAGACACAGACAAACACACAGGGATTTCTTCAGAGTAACAAAAGGTAGGAATCTGCAGCAAAGTTTGTTGAAATCCTTGCAATTCACATAGATCACCCAGAAGGAATGTTTTTTTTTCTCAAAAAAGGTGAGCTACGCTTTAAAGGCAAATAGGCTGTATGCTTTGCAACGCAATTTTCACTTTGCAAGGTTACTTTCAATTAGCTTAGTGAATGTGGTCAAATTCACTTTGCAAAGAATACCCAATTATGTGTGGTGTCATCATGCCAAAATTAATCGAGCACTGTAAGCCATCAAAAGGAAGATTGTGGATGCCTATATATCTGGCAAGGTATTTATAAAGATCCACAAATGTTTTGAAATCAAATAATTGCCTGTAATGAAAATATTCTACAAGTGACATACATTTGAAGCAACTGCTGTTTCCAGGACTAGTTGAGCCAGAAAATTCAACCCGAGAGCTGACCATTTGATACTAGAAGAAGTTTCCCAGAAGCCAAAAATTTCTTTGGGGGGGTGTACAGGAAACTCTTGCAACATTTGGGGTTAAAGTGCATGAATCTACAACCAGAAAGATTGCACCAATTAAACCCAAATGAGAAGTATGTTAAAAAAAAGTATTTTCTATTCAAAAAGATCATTTGTGCAAGACCAGGCCTTGCAGAACAATGTGCTACAGACTGATCGATCAAAGAGTTGTTTTGTCACAGTAATAGCAGACATGTTTACTACAAACTGAAGAGAGTGGGCATGATTTACTAAAGACAACTAGGCTGATCACTTTGCTAGGGAATGTTCCCTTAGCTTAGTGAAAGTGATGAAAATTCAACGTGCAAAGAATGCATAATCACATGCAAGGAAAATAAAAAATGATATTTTTGCTTGCATGTCAGCAGAGCTTGACCAAGCCTAGGGATAAAATGAAAATTCTATTGCAAAGTGAACAGCAAACCCCACATCAAATCAAACCCAGTCAACCTCAGTATTTCAGCAGAAGAAATTTATAACAATCATAAATCATATGGCTTGGGGTTTGGGGTTGCTTTGCTGCTTCAGGGCCTGAGCTACTCACAGTAATTGAGCTACCTTTACATTTTACATCATATCAGAATGTGCTTTATGAGAACATCAGGTGATCTTTGCAAAAGTTGAACTGAAAATTAGTCTTTCAAAGCAAGAATGATCTGAAGCACACTAGCAAAACCACCAAGGAATGGTTAAAAAAAACAAAACTGAGGGCTATGGACTTCTTTAGTTAAAGCTCAGATTTAATTCCCATTAAAATTTTGTAGGGATGTTTTGACAGTTAATGCATGGAGAAGTAGTCAAAAATTTCACTTAGTTCATGGGTGCTCAAACTGTGGCCCTCCAGCTGTTGCGGAGCTACAAGTCCCATGAGGCATTGTAAGGCTGACGTGACTCCTAAAGGCTGAAGCTTGATGGGCCTTGTAGTTCTGCAACCGCTGGAGGGCCACAGGTCGAGCACTCATGATTTAGTTGATGTCAGAGACAGTGGGCAGTTATACAAAATGCCTACAAGAAATAATTTCTACTACAGGGACAATACTAGTCTATGTTGCTAAGGGTGTACTTATTTTTTCTACAGTATATCATTACATCTATGAATATTTTTGCTGAATAAATTACTGAAAAGCAAATTGTGTTAATATTCAGGTATATCACTTTTACCTGTAGGTACTGTTTAAAAAAGAATATTAAAACCAACTAGAAAATGCATTTCCTGGGGAAAATGTGTGGGAATGCTGAATAGCTGAAGTGCTAAAACGGCCCCCATCAAAACTGCCCCATCATATTGCCACCATCAAAACTGCCCCATCAGAATTACCCCATCAAAACTGCCCCATCATATTGCCACCATCAAAACTGCCCCATCAGAATTGCCCCATCAAAACTGCCCCATCATATTGCCACCATCAAAACTGCCCCATCAGAATTGCCCCATCAAAACTGCCCCATCATATTGCCACCATCAAAACTGCCCCATCAGAATTGCCCCATCAAAACTGCCCCATCATATTGCCACCATCAAAACTGCCCCATCATATTGCCACCATCAAAACTGCCCCCATCATATTGCCATCAAAACTGCCCCTTTAGAATTGCCCCATCAAAACTGCCCCATCATATTGCCACCATCAAAACTGCCCCCATCATATTGCTATCAAAATTGCCCCATCAGAATTGCCCCATAAAAACTGCCCCATCAGAATTGCCCCATCAAAACAGCCCCATCATATTGCCACCATCAAAACTGCCCCATCATATTGCCACCATCAAAACTGCCCCCATCATATTGCCATCAAAACTGCCCCATCAGAATTGCCCCATCAAAATTGTCCCCATCATATTGCCACCATCAACACTGCCCCATCAGAATTGTCCCATCAAAACTGCCCCATCATATTGCCACCATCAAAACTGCCCAATCAGAATTGCCCCATCAAAACTGCCCCATCAGAATTGCCCCATCAAAACTGCCCCATCATATTGCCACCATCAAAACTGCCCCATCATATTGCCACCATCAAAACTGCCCCCATCATATTGCCATCAAAACTGCCCCATCAGAATTGCCCCATCAAAATTGTCCCCATCAAAACTGCCCCATCAGAATTGCCCCATCAAAACTGCCCCATCATATTGCCACCATCAAAACTGCCCCACCAGAATTGCCACATCCAAACTTCCTCATCGTATTGCCACCATCAAAACTGCCCCATCAGAATTGCCCTATCAAAACTGCCCCATCATATTGCCACCATCAAAACTGCCCCATCATATTCCTCTATTATAAATCAGTACATGGTGTGTCTGTCCCCTCCCCCGGGCTCTGTAATCAGAGCTGAGATGCTCCAGCCACCTCCCCCCCCCCGTGTATAACAGAAGCTTTGGTAACCATGGCAACAAAGCCAACACAGTACACTCTATTTGATGGCTAAAATTTCCTAATATGACCACTAAACAAACAGCTTTTTCACAAAAACTGTAAAAGATATCAAACTGAAAAGATATAGCCAGATAGCTGAATATTTTGTGAACATTAAAGTTTGTTTGGCGTCTGTAGGTGAAAGTATGAAGGAGCTGAAACTTTTGGAAGCGGAAGAAGATTTTAAGGATCTGAAACATACTCCCATTGACTTCAATGTTAAAAAAAAGTGTTAAAAAGCTTAATATTTTAAATAGTATAAATAGTAGAAAAAAAGTTGAAAAAGTCCCATCATCAGCTGAAAGAGACGAACATTTTAATAGTTGAATGGTTTTAATAGCTGAAAGTATGCAGAAGTTACGCAGAGCCAAAAAACATACGGAATAAAATTAAATTAAAAAAATAAATAAAATCGAATAACAATAGTGGGACTGCTAAAGCAGTCCCACTAACTAGAAAATGCATTTCCTGGGGAAAATGCGTGGGAATGCTGAATAGCTGAATTTTTAAAATGGCCCCCAGCAAAACTGCCCCCATCATATTGCCATCAAAACTGCCCCATGAGAATTGCCCCATAAAAATTGTCCCCATCAAAACTGCCCCATCATATTGCCACCATCAAATCTGCCCCCATCAAAACTGCCCCATCATATTGCCACCTTTAAAACTGCTCCATTAAAATTGTCCCCATCAAAACTGCCCCATCAGAATTGCCCCATCCAAACTGCCCCATCATATTGCCACCATCAAAACTGCCCCATCAGAATTGCCCCATCAGAATTGCCCCATCAAAACTGCCCCATCATATTGCCACCATCAAAACTGCCCCATCATATTGCCATCAAAACTGCCCCATCAGAATTGCCCCATCAAAATTGTCCCCATCAAAACTGCCCCATCAGAATTGCCCCATCAAAACTGCCCCATCATATTGCCACCATCAAAACTGCCCCATCAAAACTACCGCCATCAAAACTGCCCCCATCAAAATTACCCCATCTTATTGCCACCTTTAAAACTGCTCAATTAAAATTGTTCCCATCAAAACTGCCACATCATATTGCCACCATCAAAACTGCCCCATCAAAACTGCCCCATCATATTGCCACCATCAAAACTGCCCCATCAGAATTGCCCTATCAAATCTGCCCCATCATATTGCCACCATCAAAACTGCCCCATCAGAATTGTCCCATCAAAACTGCCCCATCATATTGCCACCATCAAAACTGCCCCATCATATTCCTCTATTATAAATCAGTACATGGTGTGTCTGTCCCCTCCCCCGGGCTCTGTAATCAGAGCTGAGATGCTCCAGCCACCTCCCCCCTGTGTATAACAGAAGCTCTGGTAACCATGGCAACAAAAGCAACACAGTACACTCTGTTTAAAAGCTAAAATTTCCTGAAATGACCACTAAACAAACAGCTTTTTCACAAAAACTGTAAAAGATATCAAACTGAAAAGATATAGCCAGATAGCTGAATATTTTGTGAACATTTTAAAGTTTGTTTGGTGTCTGTAGGTGAAAGTATGAAGGAGCTAAAACTTTTGGGAGCGGAAGAAGATTTTAAGGATCTGAAGCATGCTCCCATTCACTTCAATGTTAAAAAAAAGTGTTAAAAAGCTTAATATTTTAAAAAGTATAAATAGTAGAAAAAAAGTTGAACAAGTCCCATCATCAGCTGAAAGAGACGAACATTTTAATAGTTGAATGTTTTTAATAGCTGAAAGTATGCAGAAGTTACGCAGAGCCAAAAACGTACAGAATAATAAATAAAACTAGAAAATGCATTTCCTGGGGAAAATGCGTGGGAATGCTGAATAGCAGAATTGCTAAAATGGCCCCCATCAAAACTGCCCTCATCATACTGCCATCAAAACTGCCCCATCAGAATTGCCCCATCAAAATTGTCCCCATCAAAACTGCCCCATCATATTGCCACCATCAAAACTTCCCCATCAGAATTGCCCCATCAAAACTGCCCCATCATATTGCCACCATCAAAACTGCCCCATCAGAATTACCCCATCAAAACTGCCCCATCATATTGCCACCATCAAAACTGCCCCATCAGAATTGCCCCATAAAAACTGCCCCATCATATTGCCACCATCAAAACTGCCCCATCAGAATTGCCCCATCAAAACTGCCCCATCATATTGCCACCATCAAAACTGCCCCATCATATTGCCACCATCAAAACTGCCCCCATCATATTGCCATCAAAACTGCCCCTTCAGAATTGCCCCATCAAAACTGCCCCATCATATTGCCACCATCAAAACTGCCCCCATCATATTGCCATCAAAACTGCCCCATCAGAATTGCCCCATAAAAACTGCCCCATCAGAATTGCCCCATCAAAACAGCCCCATCATATTGCCACCATCAAAACTGCCCCATCATATTGCCACCATCAAAACTGCCCCATCATATTGCCATCAAAACTGCCCCATCAGAATTGCCCCATCAAAATTGTCCCCATCATATTGCCACCATCAAAACTGCCCCATCAGAACTGCCCCATCAAAACTGCCCCATCATATTGCCACCATCAAAACTGCCCCATCAGAATTGCCCCATAAAAACTGCCCCATCAGAATTGCCCCATCAAAACTGCCCCATCATATTGCCACCATCAAAACTGCCCCATCATATTGCCACCATCAAAACTGCCCCATCATATTGCCACCATCAAAACTGCCCCCATCATATTGCCATCAAAACTGCCCCATTAGAATTGCCCCATCAAAATTGTCCCCATCAAAACTGCCCCATCAGAATTGCCCCATCAGAACTGCCCCATCATATTGCCACCATCAAAACTGCCCCACCAGAATTGCCACATCCAAACTTCCCCATCGTATTGCCACCATCAAAACTGCCCCATCAGAATTGCCCTATCAAAACTGCCCCATCATATTGCCACCATCAAAACTGCCCCATCAAAACTGCCTCATCATATTCCTCTATTATAAATCAGTACATGGTGTGTCTGTCCCCTCCCCCGGGCTCTGTAATCAGAGCTGAGATGCTCCAGCCACCTCCCCCCGTGTATAACAGAAGCTTTGGTAACCATGGCAACAAAGCCAACACAGTACACTCTATTTGATGGCTAAAATTTCCTAAAATGACCACTAAACAAACAGCTTTTTCACAAAAACTGTAAAAGATATCAAACTGAAAAGATATCCCCCATCAGAATTGCCCCATCAAAATTGTCCCCATCAAAACTGCCCCATCAGAATTGCCCCATCAAAACTGCCCCATCATATTGCCACCATCAAAACTGCCCCATCAAAACTACCCCCATCAAAACTGCCCCCATCAAAATTACCCCATCTTATTGCCACCTTTAAAACTGCTCAATTAAAATTGTTCCCATCAAAACTGCCACATCATATTGCCACCATCAAAACTGCCCCATCAAAACTGCCCCATCATATTGCCACCATCAAAACTGCCCCATCAGAATTGCCCTATCAAATCTGCCCCATCATATTGCCACCATCAAAACTGCCCCATCAGAATTGTCCCATCAAAACTGCCCCATCATATTGCCACCATCAAAACTGCCCCATCATATTCCTCTATTATAAATCAGTACATGGTGTGTCTGTCCCCTCCCCCGGGCTCTGTAATCAGAGCTGAGATGCTCCAGCCACCTCCCCCCTGTGTATAACAGAAGCTCTGGTAACCATGGCAACAAAAGCAACACAGTACACTCTGTTTAAAAGCTAAAATTTCCTGAAATAACCACTAAACAAACAGCTTTTTCACAAAAACTGTAAAAGATATCAAACTGAAAAGATATAGCCAGATAGCTGAATATTTTGTGAACATTTTAAAGTTTGTTTGGTGTCTGTAGGTGAAAGTATGAAGGAGCTGAAACTTTTGGGAGCGGAAGAAGATTTTAAGAAACTGAAGCATGCTCCCATTCACTTCAATGTTAAAAAAAGTGTTAAAAAGCTTAATATTTTAAAAAGTATAAATAGTAGAAAAAAAGTTGAACAAGTCCCATCATCAGCTGAAAGAGACGAACATTTTAATAGTTGAATGTTTTTAATAGCTGAAAGTATGCAGAAGTTACGCAGAGCCAAAAACGTACAGAATAATAAATAAAACTAGAAAATGCATTTCCTGGGGAAAATGCGTGGGAATGCTGAATAGCAGAATTGCTAAAATGGCCCCCATCAAAACTGCCCCCATCATACTGCCATCAAAACTGCCCCATCAGAATTGCCCCATCAAAATTGTCCCCATCAAAACTGCCCCATCATATTGCCACCATCAAAACTTCCCCATCAGAATTGCCCCATCAAAACTGCCCCATCATATTGCCACCATCAAAACTGCCCCATCATATTGCCACCATCAAAACTGCCCCATCATATTGCCATCAAAACTGCCCCATCAGAATTGCCCCATCAAAATTGTCCCCATCATATTGCCACCATCAAAACTGCCCCATCAGAATTGCCCAATCAAAACTGCCCCATCATATTGCCACCATCAAAACTGCCCCATCAGAATTGCCCCATAAAAACTGCCCCATCAGAATTGCCCCATAAAAACTGCCCCATCATATTGCCACCATCAAAACTGCCCCATCATATTGCCACCATCAAAACTGCCCCCATCATATTGCCATCAAAACTGCCCCATTAGAATTGCCCCATCAAAATTGTCCCCATCAAAACTGCCCCATCAGAATTGCCCCATCAGAACTGCCCCATCATATTGCCACCATCAAAACTGCCCCACCAACATTGCCACATCCAAACTTCCCCATCGTATTGCCACCATCAAAACTGCCCCATCAGAATTGCCCTATCAAAACTGCCCCATCATATTGCCACCATCAAAACTGCCCCATCAAAACTGCCTCATCATATTCCTCTATTATAAATCAGTACATGGTGTGTCTGTCCCCTCCCCCGGGCTCTGTAATCAGAGCTGAGATGCTCCAGCCACCTCCCCCCGTGTATAACAGAAGCTTTGGTAACCATGGCAACAAAGCCAACACAGTACACTCTATTTGATGGCTAAAATTTCCTAAAATGACCACTAAACAAACAGCTTTTTCACAAAAACTGTAAAAGATATCAAACTGAAAAGATATAGCCAGATAGCTGAATATTTTGTGAACATTAAAGTTTGTTTGGCGTCAGTAGGTGAAAGTATGAAGGAGCTGAAACTTTTGGGAGCGGAAGAAGATTTTAAGGATCTGAAACATACTCCCATTGACTTCAATGTTAAAAAAAAGTGTTAAAAAGCTTAATATTTTAAATAGTATAAATAGTAGAAAAAAAGTTGAAAAAGTCCCATCATCAGCTGAAAGAGACGAACATTTTAATAGTTGAATGGTTTTAATAGCTGAAAGTATGCAGAAGTTACGCAGAGCCAAAAAACATACGGAATAAAATTAAATTAAAAAAATAAATAAAATCGAATAACAATAGTGGGACTGCTAAAGCAGTCCCACTAACTAGAAAATGCATTTCCTGGGGAAAATGCGTGGGAATGCTGAATAGCTGAATTTTTAAAATGGCCCCCAGCAAAACTGCCCCCATCATATTGCCATCAAAACTGCCCCATCAGAATTGCCCCATAAAAATTGTCCCCATCAAAACTGCCCCATCATATTGCCACCATCAAATCTGCCCCCATCAAAACTGCCCCATCATATTGCCACCTTTAAAACTGCTCCATTAAAATTGTCCCCATCAAAACTGCCCCATCAGAATTGCCCCATCCAAACTGCCCCATCATATTGCCACCATCAAAACTGCCCCATCAGAATTGCCCCATCAGAATTGCCCCATAAAAACTGCCCCATCAGAATTGCCCCATCAAAACAGCCCCATCATATTGCCACCATCAAAACTGCCCCATCATATTGCCACCATCAAAACTGCCCCCATCATATTGCCATCAAAACTGCCCCATCAGAATTGCCCCATCAAAATTGTCCCCATCATATTGCCACCATCAAAACTGCCCCATCAGAATTGCCCCATCCAAACTGCCCCATCATATTGCCACCATCAAAACTGTTCCATCAGAATTGCCCCATCAGAATTGCCCCATCAAAACTGCCCCATCAGAATTGCCCTATCAAAACTGCCCCATCATATTGCCACCATCAAAACTGCCCCATCATATTGCCATCAAAACTGCCCCATCAGAATTGCCCCATCAAAATTGTCCCCATCAAAACTGCCCCATCAGAATTGCCCCATCAAAACTGCCCCATCATATTGCCACCATCAAAACTGCCCCATCAAATCTACCCCCATCAAAACTGCCCCCATTAAAATTACCCCATCTTATTGCCACCTTTAAAACTGCTACATTAAAATTGTTCCCATCAAAACTGCCACATCATATTGCCACCATCAAAACTGCTCCATCATATTGCCACCATCAAAACTGCCCCATCAGAATTGCCCTATCAAATCTGCCCCATCATATTGCCACCATCAAAACTGCCCCATCAGAATTGTCCCATCAAAACTGCCCCATCATATTGCCACCATCAAAACTGCCCCATCATATTCCTCTATTATAAATCAGTACATGGTGTGTCTGTCCCCTCCCCCGGGCTCTGTAATCAGAGCTGAGATGCTCCAGCCACCTCCCCCCTGTGTATAACAGAAGCTCTGGTAACCATGGCAACAAAAGCAACACAGTACACTCTGTTTAAAAGCTAAAATTTCCTGAAATGACCACTAAACAAACAGCTTTTTCACAAAAACTGTAAAAGATATCAAACTGAAAAGATATAGCCAGATAGCTGAATATTTTGTGAACATTTTAAAGTTTGTTTGGTGTCTATAGGTGAAAGTATGAAGGAGCTGAAACTTTTGGGAGCAGAAGAAGATTTTAAGGATCTGAAGCATGCTCCCATTCACTTCAATGTTAAAAAAAGTGTTAAAAAGCTTAATATTTTAAAAAGTATAAATAGTAGAAAAAAAGTTGAACAAGTCCCATCATCAGCTGAAAGAGATGAACATTTTAATAGTTGAATGTTTTTAATAGCTGAAAGTATGCAGAAGTTACGCAGAGTCAAAAACGTACAGAATAATAAATAAAACTAGAAAATGCATTTCCTGGGGAAAATGCGTGGGAATGCTGAATAGCAGAATTGCTAAAATGGCCCCCATCAAAACTGCCCCCATCATACTGCCATCAAAACTGCCCCATCAAAATTGTCCCCATCAAAACTGCCCCATCATATTGCCACCTTCAAAACTGCCCCATCAGAATTACCCCATCAAAACTGCCCCATCATATTGCCACCATCAGAATTGCCCCATCCAAACTGCCCCATCAGAATTGCCCCATCCAAACTGCCCCATCAGAATTGCCCCATCAAAATTGTCCCCATCAAAACTGCCCCATCATATTGCCACCATCAAAACTGCCCCATCAGAATTGTCCCATCAAAACTGCCCCATCATATTGACACCATCAAAACTGCCCCATCAGAATTGCCCCGTCAAAACTGCCCCATCATATTCCTCTATTATAAATCAGTACATGGTGTGTCTGTCCCCTGCCCCGGGCTCTGTAATCAGAGCCGAGATGCTCCAGCCACCTCCCCCCCCGTGTATAACAGAAGCTTTGGTAACCATGGCAACAAAAGCAACACAGTACACTCTGTTTAATGGCTAAAATTTCCTGACATGACCACTAAACAAACAGCTTTTTCACAAAAACTGTAAAAGATATCAAACTGAAAAGATATAGCCAGATAGCTGAATATTTTGTGAACATTTTAAAGTTTGTTTGGCGTCTGTAGGTGAAAGTATGAAGGAGCTGAAACTTTTGGGAGCGGAAGAAGGATCTGTAGTATGCTCCCATTGACTTCAGTGTTAAAAAAAGTGTTAAAAAGCTTAATATTTTAAAAAGTATAAATAGTAGAAAAAAAGTTGAAAAAGTCCTATCATCAGCTGAAAGAGATGAACATTTTAATAGTTGAATGGTTTTAATAGCTAAAAGTATGCAGAAGTTACGCAGAGCCAAAAAACGTACGGAATAATAAATAAAGATATAAAGAAATAAAAATAAATAAAATCGAATAACAATAGTGGGACTGCTTTAGCAGTCCCACTAATTAAAAATAAATTAAATTGAATAACAATAGTGGAACTGCTAAAGCATTCCCACTAATAATAATAAAATTAAATAAAATTGAATAACAATAGTGGGACTGCTAAGGCATTCCCACTAATAATAATAGTGTAGTTTAACCACTTCGCGCCTGCGCTATAGCCGAAAGACGGCTGCAGCACGGACGCTAACTGCCGGGTGGCCATTCCTGCTGTTTACTTCCGTGATGCGCGCTCCCATGAGCGTGCATTGGGGAAATTCTGTGCTGGCCGTGTCACTTGGACACAGTCAGTCACAGATTGCCGTAGATGGCCAATCACAGCGGCCGTTTACAGCGCGATCACAGCTTCCAATGGAAGATGATCTCAAATGTAAACATATGAGATCATCTCTCATTGCCGGCTCTCCCTCCTCACACAGAGACCGCGTTCAGGAGGGAGAGCAACCTGTGCTTCTGGATTGTCAATTGTGAGTGAAAATAAAACACATACACAGTGCCAACACTATATATCAGTGCCATCTGTCAGTCCCATCTGCCAGTGCCATCTGTCAGTCCCATCTGTCAGTCCCATCTGCCAGTCCCATCTGCCAGTGCCATCTGCCAGTGCTGGTGCCATCTGCCAGTGCCATCTGCCAGTGCCTCTGCCAGTGCCATCTGCCAGTGCCATCTGCCATCAGTGCCACCTGCCATCAGTTCCACCTGCCATCGCAACCTGTCAGTGCAACCTGTCAGTACCATCTGTCAATACCATCTGTCATCAGTGCCACCTGTCAGTGTCACGTGCCATCTGTTATCAGTGCCACCAGTGCCACGTATCAGTGTCATCAGTGTCACGTGTCACCAGTGCCACGTAAGAGTGCCAGCTATCATCAGTGTCACTTGTCATCAAATTTTTCTTTTTATTCTCATTTTTTTAGTGGATGCCCATTTTATCTTTTGCTCTCACAGACCAAAGGTGTCTCATCTTCCTAGGCAGAAGGCTTTCTGCCTAGGAAGATCAAACAACTTTGGTTGTTTGCAAAGAGATCCAATTTTTCTTTTTATACTCATTTTTTTAGTGGATGCCCATTTTATCTTTTGCTCTCACAGACCAAAGTCTGCCTAGGAAGATCAAACAACTTTGGTCTGTGAGAGCAAAAGATAAAATGGGCATCCACTAAAAAAAGAGAATAAAAAGAAAACTTGGATCTCTTTGCAAGTAATAGGTATTACAACAGAGAAAAGAAAGCTTGATGAAGGAGCGCGGCTACCAGAATATCATAGCCCGTACGCTCAGGAAACGCGTCGCCTACCAGTGATGTCATGGCTGTGCGCCTGCTCTCCATCTGCGCTTCAGGCCTCGTTCTGAGATACATCGATACCGCAGCCAGCTTCAGCGGTAAACTACGAGCCACACGCACATCAGCAGGAACCACTGTGACCTACCTGACGAACTGCCCCATGATGGATCATCCCTCTGGCTTTTCAGATGCTCTTTTAAACATCACCTAAATGTGAGTTGTTTGCACATTGTTTTTTAATAAACAGTTTTCATACTACACCCAGAGGCGCCTTCCCCCTTGTGTTTTTTCCTTCAGATCTTGGAGCTTGGTTTCAGTTCTCTGGAAGGCAGCCCTGTTTGTGGATCTTATATCAACACCCTTCCCTACAGACATTTTATATGGACTTTTAATGGACTATATATGTTAATCCTTTTCCTTATAATATTTGTTGTTAACTGTGATGTTTTTGGGCATTTCCCAGTTTTTTGCGCCTTTCCTTGTATATTGCATCAATTGTGGCCCAGTGCAACCTGTATGCACAACAATTTATAGCAAGTAACCCGACATCCTTCTATGCCCGTCCCTACGAGTGGAGAGCCCTAACAGTGGAGGCGTTTAAAATTTTTTTGGGCCTCACATTCTGTATGGAACCAAACAGAAAAAATGAATTACGTTCATATTGGTCTACCCTCCCCATCTACCACATGCCCATCTTTTCCTCAGTAATGCCCAGGACCAGATATTTCCCAGTGTCCTCCCCAAAATCACCCAAATTTTGACAAGCTTTATAAAATTCGACCCCTAATAAATTATTTTTCTGAAATCTTCCCCCGGTTGTTTACCCCAGACCAACACATATGTGTGGATGAGTCCCTTATCAAATTTTCTGGCAGGCTGGGTTTAAAACAATTTATTCCCATCAAAAGTACCCGCTATGGGGTGAAGATGTACAAATTGTGTGATCGTGCTACAGGGTATACCTATGCCTTCATGGTATTCGAAGGGAAGGACACCCAGCTACATCCCCCTAATTGCCCAGAATACATTGGATCGAGTGGGAAAGTCGTTTGGGAACTCATGAACCCACTCCTGGAGAAAGGCTACCATCTGTACGTGTACAATTTTAATTCTAGTTTGCCCCTGTTCCGAAACCTACACAGAAAGAAGACTCCAGCATGTGGCACCGTAAGGACGAACCGGAAGGGCTTTCCTCAAAGCCTTGTCAACAAGAAGTTAAGAAGAGGGGAGGCGGCGAGCTTACGGAATGAGGAAATTCTGGCTGTGAAGTGGAGGGACAGAAGGGACGTCTACATGCTTTCTTCGATCCACAACAATACATTTGTTGAGATCACCAGGAGGAATGGCCCAATCCAAAAGCCAACATGTATCCATGAATACAACATGTATATGGGGGGTGTCGACTTCAACGACCAGAAGCTCGAACCCTACCTTTCCACTAGAAGAACATACCAGTGGTATAAAAAGTTTTGATTTATTTATTTAATTTGGCCATATACAACAGCACCTATGTAATCTATCGCAACTCCACTGACAGACCCAAACCCTTCCTTGGCTACCAGGAGGAAATTACCACTGCCCTTATATACCCGAATGGCCCACCAGAAAACATTAGATCCGATGTTATTAGCAGACTCTCTGAATGCCACTTTCCCGATAAAATCCCTCCCAGACCAACCGGCCAAAAACGTCAGAAAAAATGCCGGGTGTGCTCCAAACGAGGAGTGAGAAGAGACACCACTTATCATTGTCCCCAATGTCCTTCCCAACCAGGCCACTGCATAGTTGACTGTTTCCGCCGTTACCATACTTCACTAAATTATTAGTGAAGAATGGTAAACATAACCCTCACTTCCTGCCATTTACCTTCACACCCCTTATGCCTCGGCTTGCTCTGTAACTGACCCTGGACTGTTATTCGACCATGCTTCTGCCTACCGATTCTGTACATACCTCTGCCTGATCTGGAACCAACCCTGGACTGTTTGACCATGCCTCTTGCCTGCCTCTTGGACTGATCTTGTACACCGCCAGTGGACTAGTGGGATTCAGAACACAGGGGTCTCACATATGTGAGGGGATCCAGAATTGTTTTTTTGGATGAAGAAAACAATTTCATTTGTTTTCTCATTCCTAGATTAGGGTCTGGAGACTCGGAGCCTTCAAAGAGATTTGGGTGGGAGAAGCCTCTACCCCTGTCCCCATTCTGTCCTGAACGAGGCCCTACTTCTGCCTGCTGCCTGTAGGACCTATGCCATCATGCCTCTGCCTGTCGCATGAACTGACCACACCACATGGACCTGCCTACTACCAGGAACAATATATTGGCACTGCTGACAATCTCTGCCTGCACTGACCCTGGACTGTATATGGACAGTATCCCTGCCTGCTGCCTGTACTGGCTATGGACAGTATTCCTGCCTGTTGTCTGGAAAATTGCGTTCGCTTTTGCTGACCAAGTCCCTGCCTGCTGCTTGGACCAGTGCTATCCTCCTGTGTACAACTGTGCTACTACAACCACAGGTAATCTTTTGTTTACTCTTTGCTCAGCATAATGTATTTTGGGGTGTAATTCTTGGTATGTGAATGCTATGTGTCCCTAGAACACCTGATGGTGTTCCTTGCATGTTGGGCCTCTGTATGTGGCCAGGCTGTGTAAAAGTCTCACACATGTGGTATCACCATACTCTGGAGGAGTAGCAGAATGTATTTTGGGTTGTCATTTTTGCTATGTACATGCTATGTGTTGGAAATATCTTATAAATGCACAACTTTGCGTAAAAAAAATGTGTTTTCATTTTTTTTCCACATTTTCCAAAAACTTCTGGAAAAAAATGAACCGTTCAAAAGACTCATTATGCCTCATAGATTATACGTTGGGGTGTTAACTTTCCAAAATGGGGTCACTTTGTGGGCGTTTCCATTATCCTTGTGCCCCAGGGCCTTCAAAACTGTAATAGGTGGTTGAGAAATGAGATGTGTAATTTATGCTCCTAGAACACCTGATGGTGCTAGTTCAATAATGGGCCTTTGTATATGGCCAGGCTGTGTAAAAGTCTCACACATGTGGTATCGCCATACTCAGTAGGAGTAGCAGAATGTATTTTGGTTTGTCATTTTTGCTTTGTACATGCTATGTGTTGGAAATATCTTATAAATGCACAACTTTGCATAAAAAAATGTGTTTTCATTTTTTTTCCAACATTATCCAAAAACGTCTGGAAAAATATTGTTTTGAACCGTTCAAAAGACTCATTATGCCTCGTAGATTATACATTGGGGTGTTAGCTTTCCAAAATGAGGTCACTTTGTGGGCGTTTCCATTGTCCTGGTGCTCCAGGGCCTTCAAAAGTGTAATAGGTGGTTGAGAAATGAGATGTGTAATTTATGCTCCAAGAACGCCTGATGGTGCTATTTCAGTATTGGGCCTCTGTATGTGGCCAGGCTGTGTAAAAGTCTCACACATTTGGTATCGCCATACTCAGGAGGTGTAGCAGAATGTATTTTGGGGCGTCATTTGTGTTATAAACATGCCATGTGAGAGAAATAACCTATTACAATGACAATTTTGTGGAAAAAATAAAAAAAATCTTCATTTTGCAAAGAATTGTGGAAAAAAAATGACAACATCAAAAACCTCAAAATGCATCTTACTAAATACCTTGGAATGTCTAATTTAAAAAAAGGGGGTCATTTGGGGGTATTTGTACTTTCCTGGCTTGTTCGGGTCGTAAGAAATGAGATAGGCCACCACCAGTACATTAGGTGTGATTAATTTTTTATAATTTGCACCACAGCTTGTAGACTCTCTAACTTTCACACAGACCAAATAATATCCACTAATTTGGGTTATTTTTACCAAAGATATGTAGAAGTATAAATTGTGGCCAAAATTTCTGAAGAAAAATTAATAATTTGCAAAATTGTTTCACTTAAACTAAGAAAAATGCGTTTTTTTTTCCAAAATTTTCGGTCTTTTTTCATTTATAGCGCAAAAAATAAAAAAACCCAGAGGTGATCAAATACCACCAAAAGAAAGCTCTATTTGTATGAAAAAAGGACACATCACTACATGTTTCATCATTTCCAACTTTAGGAAATATTAGGAATTATCTTAATGGCTTTGTAGGTATTTAAACCTCACCTTCTTACTCTAAGCCCAGCTACAAATGAAACACAGGGGGAGCTCAGGTGGGAGAATGTGACTTTTATCTTTTAATGAATTGAAATACAGAGGATTTTGGGTGTGGTATGAACATTCTTTTCTATTTGACATGCAAAATTAGATCATCAAATACAGTGCAGTGCGAAACACTACTCGTATATTGTAAAAATTAAGTCCATGCATGGATTGTAGACACTTCAAAAATAATAATAAATAACCCTAATAAAATTTAATTCAAATTATAAACAGTCCAGCACCCAACAGTGCTCTATGTGTGCAAAAATCTCTCCAATTCTTCTTGACAAGTGCTCATCCACCACCACCAGGTGAAATGCCTGCTTACTTCCAACACAATAATCACACGCTCATCTGTGTTTTCCAATTAGTAGTAATCCCTCAAGGCAGTAATCTCCTCTCTCCTAAAAAACATAAACTCTGGATATTGATTCCTTCTCCTTCTACTTCAACTTGAGTATTATCCACCATATATTAAATGGGACAAAATGGCAACGACATAGTGCTCTCCATTTAAAAGAGATTTATTATCCCCAACAATTTTAAAGCACTTACAGGAAAAATGATAACAGTATGATTTTTAAGATCAAACCGCCAGCCAGCTTACCATTACACACGTACGGCGGCGGTGGCGTGAGTCACGGGCTCAGCTCTTCTCTACTGTTTAAGAAGAGAGAGAGGAGCTTACTGCCTTGAGAAATTAATATCAATTTGGAAAACACGGATGAGCGCATGATTATTGTGTTGGAGGTGAGCAGGCATTTCACCTGGTGGTGGATGAGCACTTGTTACAAAAAGAATTTGAGAGATATTTGCTCACATAGAGTACTGTTGGTTGCTGTACTATTTTTAATTTAAGCCTAATTCAATTTTAATTTTTTTATTATTATTTTTGGAGTGTCAACAATCCACGCATGGAGTTTATTTTTGCATATTTTGCATTTTTATATGAGTAGTGTTGCGCTTCACTGTATTTGATGATTATTAGTGGTAGCAGGTGAGGTAAAAGCACCTTGGGAATAACATAGCTGGCAACATAGTAGAATTTTTATATATCATAAAAAAAATTTACAACAATTTTATCACACCATATTTTGTCACACTTTTTGTTACATTTTACATTTTTGGCAGTGCAGATTGAAAAAGAACACTTATTATGCTAAATAAGATGTTTATAAAATAGCGTAGCAACCTTAAGCTGGCCATACACTATACAATTTTCCTGTTCAACTTTCCTTTAGATTTACCAAAACCATATAATATGAGGTCAAACCTAAACCCTTTCAATTTGTATGCAATCAGACAGGCCCTTGCACTACATAGTTGAAGGTAAATCTAAAGGAAATTGAATCAGAAAATTGTATAGTGTATGGCCAGCCTTAGACTGATGTAGTAATGAAATGAACACTGGAATGTTATATGTTAATACCCTAACTGCTGCAATTTTTTTAGGGTTATTTATTTATTTATTTTTCAATCTTTATTTAGATAAGGCATACGGTAATACAGAAACCTCAACATCGGGGTTATTTTTTTGAATTGTGGACTTGATCACAAAAGTGAAAAATATGTTTATGTTATGTATAGTAAGTGCGTTAGTTTAGGTGGCTAATTAAGAAACTGCAAAACTAATATTTTTTCACAGCGGTCTCATGCATTTGTATTACATACCACTTTGATATGATGGAAGCAAGTTCTTGAAAAAAAGTGTTTTTTTAAGTAGTAATAGACAGTTGTAGTTATGTAATGAATGAGACATGGAATAATGATTATTATTGCAGACTTGTGAGTGTGGTGAAATAGAATGTTTATTTTGAAAAAAAAAAAAAACAGCAATTAATAAAATCTTGGGCGTTATTACTTGTTATGTAGCAGCAGAACTGTAATTGACCTTTCATTTCTGTTTCTTACAGTAGTATACCTATGTGCACTGGCAGTGGCAGCTGGTGAAGTTTTAGGATGGGGGGCGCCAGACCCTGCCCCTCCTTTTTGATCCTTTCCACTTCTCATAAGCCCCACCCCTTATAGATTCCACCCACTCCATTTCCTGTATTCCACTTGTTTTCACCCATAGTGTCAGGAGTATTTAGCTCAGCATCACAGGAACAATATACAGCTTACCATCACAGGACAGAGTACATACCTCCCAACTTTAGAACTTGAAAATGAGGGACACTTGAGGCTGATGTAAGCACGAGGCACGTCATGCCAAAAAGTGGGTGTGGCCAGACTGTTAACAGTGGAAGGGGCTTAAGGAGCATGATTAAACAAAACCAATCCCCCTTACCACCATTCCTCTCCCCATCATTACACAGGACCCCTTCCTCAACACTACCCACCATTGTTACACAGGACCCCCTCCCTCATACTAACCCCATCCTTAATGATGGGTTTAATGATGGAGTTAATCAATTTTTAGGGTGGAGAGGCAGGAAGGGGGGTTATTGTTTAGGGTGGAGAGGCAGGAGGGGGGTTATTGTTTAGGTTGGAGAGGCAGGGAGGAGGTTATTGTTTAGGGTGGAGAAACAGAGAGGGGGTCATTGTTTAGGGTGGAGAGGTGGGGAAGAAGGTTATTCTTTAGGGTGGAGAGGCAGGGAGGAGGTTATTGTTTAGGGTGGAGAGGTGGGGAGGAAGGTTATGGTTTAGGGTGGAGAGGTGGGGAGAAGGTTATTGTTTAGGGTGGAGAGGCAGGGAGGAGGTTATTGTTTAGGGTGGAGAGGTGGGGAGGAGGTTATTGTGTAGGGTGGAGAGGTGGGGAGGGGGTTATTGTTTAGGGTGGAGAGGTGGGTTATTGTTTATGGGGGACGGGCAGGGAGGGAGATTTGTTTAGGGTGGAGAGGCGGGGGTTATTGTTTAGGGTGGACATGGTGGAAAGGCAGGGAGGGGTGTTAATATTTAGGGTGGAGAGGCAGGGAGGGGGGTTATTGTTTAGGGTGGGCATGGGTTATTTTTTAGGGTGGAGGGGCAGGAAGGGGGGTTATTGTTTAGGGTGGACATGGGTTATTTTTTAGGGTGGAGAGGCAGGAAGGGGGTTATTGTTTAGGGTGGACATGGGTTATTTTTTAGGGTGGAGAGGCAGGAAGGGGGGTTATTGTTTAGGGCTGTGAGGCAGAGAGGGGGGTTTGTTTAGGGGTGGGGAGGGGGGCCGTTTTATTGTGGAGAGGCAGGAGGGGTGTTTTAGGGTGGAGAGGCAGGGAGGGGGGTTATTGTTTAGGGTGGAGAGGGGTTATTGTTTAGGGTGGGGAGGCAGGGATGGGGGTTTGTTTAGAGTGGAGAGGCAGGGAGGGGGGTTATTGTTTAGGGTGGAGAGGCAGGGAAGGGGGTTTGTTTAGGGTGGAGAGGCAGGGAGGGGGAGCCATTTTAGGGTGGAGAGGCGGGGGGCCATTTTAGAGTGGAGAGGCAGGGAGGGGGAGGCAGTTTCAGGGTGGAGAGGTGGGGGGGCATTTTAGGATGAAGAGGCAGGAAGGGAAAATGCAGGAAGGGGGGATTTGGGGTTTGGGAACCCCACAGCTGGCAGTAACTGCCCTGCACCATAACACTCAGCAGCCCCGCCCTCCCCCCTCCATGAAGCTCTGCAGCAGCTGAGAAAAGTGAACAGAGGTGGGGGGAGGGGGAGCCAGGCTCACGGCAGGACATACTACACACTGTGTGGAGCAGTCACTCTCTAGCCACCCTGCAGAGGAGTCTGAGGATTCGGGGGAAGCATGTTGGCGGGAGGGAGAGACATGTCATTGAAAACAGCAAAAACAAAGAATTTCAGCAGCCAGGTACACTCTGTCTTCAGCTCTTGCAATCCTCTGTCATTCACAGTGAGCGAGATCACCTCCGATCCCCGCACTCACCTTCTGCTCTGGAACACCATGCTCGGGGTCAGCTCTGCACCCACCCCCGCATCTGTGATCCGCTCCCTGCCTCACATCACAAGGTCCTGGGTTGCAGTAAAGTAGTCTCCACTCCACTCCCACTCCGGGGAGACTGGAAGTGATGCCGTAGTGCTGAAAAAGCACCAATGAAAAAAATGGACAAGAGCCAGGGACAAATCACTGGAGAGTGGGAGTGTTTGCGGGCGCATTGATTGCACCCTGCACACACCCTAAACATGGACAAATCAGCTCCCAGCTTGCAATCAATTGATTGCAAGCTGGGAAGCTTCCCATAGACCGCAGTGTGTCCGACGCCTGGCCACTTTTTTTGCCAAAAGTGTGGGGGGTGGGTGGCGCAGAGCGCCACTGGGCTCTGTTTGTATAAATAGTACTTAGATACTGCAGGAATAATGACTGAAGACTAAAAAGTGTGCTGAAATAGAATGCTTAAGTTTGGGTTGCACAATTAAAAAAGTAATGAAGTATATAAACCTAGGCATTACTTATTGATCAGCAAATAACAGTGCAATAAGCATTATTTGTGCATTTCTTTCTTAAAGTGTAACTCCATTTTGTTGAGAAAAAAACATTCCCTCTGGGTGATCTATGTACACTGCAAGAATTATAACAATCTTTGTTGCAGATTCCAACCTTTTGTTATTCTGAAGAAACCCCTGTTTGTTTCTCTGGCCTCTGTGTTGAGTGGGTCTAATGGGTGTGGTTTCATAATTATCAGTCAGCTGTGCTGCTGCAGAGCACTAATAAGGAAAGCTGCTGAGCCTGCCAGCCTTTAGACGTGTTCCTTTTGGGATTATCTCACCAGAAATTACATTTTTGTTGCAGGGGATGCCTGAAATATGACTTGTATATTAGGGCAGACTGCTGGGAAAATTGGTGCGCCAACCACACAAGTAGGAAATTATGTTTGTGGGTGGTGTGTACAGAACACCTCCAGGTAGCCATATTGCATTTTCAGAAACTTACAGCGGCTGCAGATTGAAAAGGAAAGGTCATTTTTAATAATGTTCAATTACAATATGACTTGTGTCGCAATTCTTTACACTATATTATTTTTTCTTTACGCTATAATGCCGTGTATACACGAGCAGTTTTGCCGTCAAAATAAACTCTGAAGGTTTCTCCGACGGAATTCCGCTCAAGCTGTCTTACATACAAACAGTCACACCAAAGTCCGACCATCAAGAACGCAGTGATGTACAACACGTATGACAGGACTAGAAAAAGGAAGTGCAATAGCCAGTGCGCCACCCTTTAGGCTCCTTCTGCTAATCTCGTCAGAACAGCATACAGACGAGCGTTTTTTCCGATAGTAATTCGTTCCGTCAGAAAAATACAGAACATGTTCTCTATCTAAGTCTGTCTGAATTTTCGACGGACAATGCACGATGGGGCATACACATGGTCGGAATATACGATGAAAAGCTCCCATCGGACTTTTTCTTACGGAAATTCTGCTCGTGTGTGCGGCATAAGTCCATTTATGTGACAACAAGCAGAAAGACAGAGGATTATCATTCTCTGATATCTGCAGGGAGAACGTTTTGTGCACTTGTAATGGCTATGCATTTAAAAAGTATTCAACCATCAACATCATGCAACTTGACATAATTAATGTAATAAAGATTCAAAAAAAGGTCCATGTAGTGCTCTGCATAGTGTTATGTTTATTGAATAAATCTGACACACAGATTAACAGATATTAAGAGAAAAAGCCTTGACACATTTTGCAAAAAGTGCTTATTCGTAAGGATTTAGTGCCGGTTCACACAGGGGCGACTTGTCAGGCGACCTAGTCGCCTGACAAGTCGCCTCCCGTTCTGTGCTACGGAACCGTTCTAATAGGAGCGACGCAAGTCGCTCCGACTTAGAAAAAGGTTCCTGTACTACTTTGGGGGCGACTTGCATAGACTTCTATGCAGAAGTCGTTTTGCAAGTCGCCTCGGAAGTCGTTTGCAGGTCGCCTCGCTGAGGCGACCTGCAAGTCGTGCCGCCCCTGTGTGAACCGGCACTTACAAAGAAGCACTTCATGTGAAACACATCAGTGTTTGAGCAGAGAACTGTGTAGACCCATTTCTTTTGGATAATGATTGTGTGTGTTAAGGCTGGGCAAGATCTGCAATTGGAAAGTGCATCTTGCCAGCGGTATGTAAGATTGGTTGCCTGGTATCAACAATAATTTTGTGGCTTTGACTTAATGAATAACTCTGGGTACCAACAGCACTCTCCATTTGCTTTTAAAATGAATACTACTAGGTTTTTATCTGAAGGAGTGCTAATCTTGCACACTGCCCACAGACAGCAGCTAATGCTCCCACTGTTGAGTCATATGAGGCTGTTTGAATCCAGAGGAGCTGCTATGAGGTTGACAGTATGGTGCTTTCTGTTGTTTAATATGCAGCTGGGACCTTAGTTTGACATCTTTTGCAAGACTACTGGATTTATATTTTAAGGATGAAAAACGTGGAGGCTGCTATTACTGACCTCTGCTTCCAAACAAGGCTGTCATGGGGAGACTTGCTTTAATCCTTGAATACTTTGAATCACTGATCAGGTACAAGTTTCCATATAAGGAGTTCTGACTTAATAATATATTTAACAGCTTAAGGACCAGCCGCCGCAGTTGTACTGCGGTAATGTGGCTGGTTCCCGCGAATTGCCGCCATTGTACGTCGGCTCGTATACGGCAATTTGTAGGTGCGCACGCACCCACTTGCCAGTGGGGGAGCCAATCAGCGGGTGGGACGGACTCGATGTCCGCCGGCCACCCACAATCATTTCCCGCAGTCACACAATGGGGATTTGCCTGTGTAGACAAGGCAAATCTCCATTCTGACAGGGGAAATGATTTATTATTATCATACAGGATTTACACAGCGCCAACAGTTTACACAGCGCTTTACAACTTGAGGGTAGACAGTACAAATACAATACACTTTAATAAAGTAGGAATCAGAGTGCCCTGCTTCTTACAGACGATCGGACATTCCGACAACAAAATCCTGGATTTATTTTCGATGGATGTTGACCCAAACTTGTCTTGCATACACACGGTCGCACAAATGTTGTCGGAAATGCCGAACATCAAGAACGTGGTGACGTACAACACATACGATGAGCTGAGAACAATGAAGTTCAATAGCCAGTGCGGCTCTTCTGCTTGATTCTGAGCATGTGTGTAATTTTGTGTGTCGGTATTGTGTACACATGATCCAAATTTACGACAACAGATTTTGTTATCGAAAAATTTGGGAACCAGCTCTCAAATTTTGTTTGTTGGAAATTCCGATAAAAAATGTCCGATGGAGCCTACCCACGGTCGGAATTTCCGACAACAAGCTCACATCGAAAATTTGTTGTTGGAAATTCCGACAGTGTGTACACAGCATTAGAGCTTACAATCTAACAGAGAAGGTCAAGAGATACAAGAGGTAATAACTATGTGGGATGTGCTGATGGAGAAAATAAATGTACAGTTGTTAGGTGGGGCCAGATAGGCTTCTCTGAAGATATGAGTTTTCAGGGATCGTCTGAAAGTGGATACAGTAGGAGAAAGTCGGACAGATTGGGGTAGAGCATTCCAGAGGATGGGAGAGGCTCTGGAGAAGTCCTGAAGGAAAGCATGAGATGAGGTGACAAGGGAGTTTGAGAGCAGGAGGTCTTGGGAGGAGTGAAGAGAACGATTAGGTTGGTATTTTGAGACTAGGTTAGTGATGTAGCTGGGGGCCAGGTTGTGGATGGCTTTGTAAGTTATAGTTAGTATCTTTGAAAGAGAAACCATAGCAAAGACCTCTCCAATTGGGTCCTGCCTCTTTCAGAGGGATTGGGACTATTGCGGTACCAGGAGGAATGTAAAAAGGCTTTGTTTAAAAATTAATAAATTTATTTCAAAATAGCAATAAAAAGTCCTGCAAAGGACATGTAATATACATCAACGTAATTTAACATACACAAAAAACAGTGATTGTTACAGCATTGTTGACACTTAGTTGGTAAAACTGATGCCCACACAGATGCATGGACAGAAGTTGTATAGTATAATACTTGCAGACGTGACCTCTACAGTTTCGCGGTCACAGCCGCTTCTTCAGGAGGCGTCTGATAGTATATAATCTATAAAGATGAGGAGAACAATACAGTATCAACATAACAAGCAAAAATAAATAAACAATTGTCAGAAAAGGCACAAGATTGATATTGGAGAACATACTTGGAATTTGAAAGTTGCACTCACCAAACTATAACCTCAAGGGTTTTCTGGAGCGATACTGTGAGACGCCCTCAAGAGGCGTTCCCCCGGGGGCGAGCCAGGGAGGCAAATTTGGGGTGATACTATTGTAAGAAATTCAATAAAATGGAATTTTAGAATTTATACGGTGTGTGTTCTGCTTGAGAAACCACCCGGGAGTGTCAAGTTAGCAGGTGAAAAGAGGTGGAAAAGGAGGAAAAGAGAAAGGAGGATAGATCACCAAGGACTGGACCAGGGAGTAATGGAGGGGAGAAGGAGGTGGAGAAAGTAGGAGAAGGGGAGGGGGGAGGGGGGAGGAGGGAGGGGAGGGGGGGGAAGAAAAGGCGGGGTAATGGATGAAGGAAAGGAGAAAAGGCACGTCAATTTGGGGTGCCAGCAGCCCTTGAGTCTAGCTTTCACTACAGCAACGGTGGGTAATTTTATTGATACTATTACCCCTCTCCCAGTTCAGTTCTTTTCCTTTACCTTCCTAACCAGGTGGCAGGATCATTGTCTTTTTCCTCCAATTTTTCTTCCCCACATTCCTTCTTGTCCCTTTTCCCCCCTTTCTTCCCCCCCCCCCCCTTTTTGTTTCTTTTCCTCCCTTTGCCCGCCCTCATTCCGTCCCACTCCCTCCTCTGTGATCCCTCTTTTCCCTCCCTCCTCCCATTTCCCCCCCCCTTCTTTCCACCCACTCCTTCTCATTCCCTCCCTGTGTCCCTTCCCTTCTTTCCCTCTCCTCCCCCTCCCCCCCATTTTTCCCCCTCCTTTCCCCTTTCCCCCCCCTCTCCCTTCCCTCTCCCCCCTTTTCCTTTCCCCCCACCTTCCCCCCTCCCCTTCTCCCCTCCTTCCCCCTCCCAGCCCTTCCCCTCTCCTTTCTTCCTTCCTCGCCTTTTCGCCTTTCCTTCATCCATTACCCCGCCTTTTCTCCCCCCCCCCTCCCCTCCCTCCTCCCCCCTCCCCTTCTCCTACTTTCTCCACCTCCTTCTCCCCTCCATTACTCCCTGGTCCAGTCCTTGGTGATCTATCCTCCTTTCTCTTTTCCTCCTTTTCCACCTCTTTTCACCTGCTAACTTGACACTCCCGGGTGGTTTCTCAAGCAGAACACACACCGTATAAATTCTAAAATTCCATTTTATTGAATTTCTTACAATAGTATCACCCCAAATTTGCCTCCCTGGCTCGCCCCCGGGGGAACGCCTCTTGAGGGCGTCTCACAGTATCGCTCCAGAAAACCCTTGAGGTTATAGTTTGGTGAGTGCAACTTTCAAATTCCAAGTATGTTCTCCAATATCAATCTTGTGCCTTTTCTGACAATTGTTTATTTATTTTTGCTTGTTATGTTGATACTGTATTGTTCTCCTCATCTTTATAGATTATATACTATCAGACGCCTCCTGAAGAAGCGGCTGTGACCGCGAAACTGTAGAGGTCACGTCTGCAAGTATTATACTATACAACTTCTGTCCATGCATCTGTGTGGGCATCAGTTTTACCAACTAAGTGTCAACAATGCTGTAACAATCACTGTTTTTTGTGTATGTTAAATTATGTTGATGTATATTACATGTCCTTTGCAGGACTTTTTATTGCTATTTTGAAATAAATTTATTAATTTTTAAACAAAACCTTTTTACATTCCTCCTGGTACCGCAATAGTCCCAATCCCTCTGAAAGAGGCAGGACCCAATTGGAGAGGTCTTTGCTATGGTTTCTCTTTCAATCCCATTTTTTGTCTTATCCATATTCGGGATGATGGTACCTATCAATGATATTATAACCCCTTTTTCGCAAATCATGTGGCACACACTTGAATTCTATAGTTAGTATCTTGAATTTAATTTGTTGGCTGAGTGACAGCCAATGGAGGGATTGGCAGAGGGGTATAGCAGACACTGAGTGGTTTTTGAGGTGGATGAGCCTGGCAGTAGCGTTCATGATGGACTAAAGTGGGGATAGCCTATTTAGAGGTAAGCCAATGAGAAGGGAGTGGATTAGAAGCTTTGTGGTGACATTTGTTAGGAAGGGGAGTATCTTGGAGATGTTGCAGAGGTTGAGGTGGCAAATTTTAGATAGCGATAGGATGTGGGGCCGAAAGGTTAGTTCAGAGTCCAGGATTACGCCTAGGACCTTGGCGTGGGGGGACAAGTTGATAGTTGAGCCCTTGATATTGACAGATTAATCAGGGAAAGTGACTCCTGTGGGAGGGAATATAATGAGTTGTTTTCGGATAGGTTGAGTTTGAGGAAGTGATGTGACATCCAGGCTGATATGTCTGCTAGTAAGTTGGTGATGTGTGAGGAGACAGATGGAGAGAGCTGGGGGGTGGAGAGATAGATTTGGGTGCCATCAGCATAGAAATCATATTGAAAGCCATGGGAGGCAATCAACTGACCCAGGGAGGTGGTGTAGATTGAGAAAAGGAGAGCTCCAAGAACAGAACCTTGGGGGACCACAACAGTGAAAGGAAGAGGTGAGGAGGAAGTAGAGTTGTAAGTGAAACTGAAAGAGCAGTGGAATAGGTAGGATGAGAACCAGTGAAGAGTACAGTCATGGAGACCAAAGAAGTGGAGTCTATTGAGGAGGAGGGGGTGGTCCACTGTGTCAAAGACAGCAGAGAGATCTGGGAGAAATAGTACAGAATAGTGTCCTTTGGTTTTAGCCATTAGTAGGTCATTTGAGAGTTTAAGGATAGCAGTTTCCGTGGAGTGTTGAGTGCGAAATCCTGAAGGGGATCAAGAAATTTGTTTATAATCAGATAGTCACTCAGTCGGTTGTAGAACAGTCTTTCAAAAGGTTTGGAGGAGAAGGCGAGTAAGGAGATGGGATGTAGGTTGTTAAAATTTGTGGGGTCCAGTGAGAGCTTTTTAAGTATGGAGTGACCAACACATGTTTTATAGAGTTTGGGAAGATGCCACAAGAGAGGGAGAGGTTGAAAATGAGAGTGTAGAATTGAGTCAGGGGGTGAGCATAGCATTTGCAAGGGAGCAGAATCCAGGGGGCAGGTGGTTAGATTAGTGTTAGATAAAAGTTTAGCAACCTCATTAAAGTGGAGTTCCACCCTAAAAAAAATGTCATTTATGTGCATAAAAAAAAAAAAAATTGGGAGAAAATTTTTTTTTCTCACCTCTAAATGCCTGTTGCTTGGGGGTCCATCGTAGTCTGCCTCCTTCAGCACCTGGCCTTTCCCTTGGTGCAGGAAGGGAGATTAGCTCTGCCCCCTCCCTCTTGACAATCATGAGGGACACGCCTCAGGTCCCAGATGATTGCAGGGCCAATCGCGACGCTGCTCGCGCATGCGCGGTGGGTGCTCGGCTGTGAAGCCACAGCCGGGCACCCACAGTTACAATGCCGGTGCCGCCGAGCAGAGGGGGAGACGAGCGGGGCTTCGATCCCCCACATCCCTGGACCCCGGGACAGGTAAGTGTCCGATTATTAAAAGTCAGCAGCTGCATTCTCCTGTACTGTGTTCAGTGTAAATAAAAACAGAGATAAGAAGCAGTGTGAGAAGACAGAAGGGAAGTCATCCCTCCATCACTGCATATTCTACACACAGCACGGGAGAAGGAGAACACACTGATACATTTCTGCAGCCAGCATTGTGACGTGTTTGATCTCATACCTTCTTCATGTTCAGGTATGTTGGATTCTCTCCATCCCACCCTGCTCTTGCCACTAGCATCTTCTGGTCAAATGTGGCGGGCTGGACAATCTGATTGGCTAAGGAGGTGGCGGGGGGAGGAGCAATCTAGCAGTCACGCCCTCCCAGTCAGAAGAGCAGCGCTATTGGCTGCCTGCCCTGTTACACACAGACGTCCTTCTCCCTCAGCATGTGAAAGCCGATGGGATGGAGAGGGGGAGAGCTGCACACCGCTCTGCAAGGCTACCACCCGCCCACCGCACCTTGCTGTCTGGGTCCCCTATCAGTGGTTCTGTCAGGAGCTTGGGGGAGACGACAATGAGGAGGTGAGGCAAGGGTCAGCTGCACCCCTAGGCCACTAAGCTCCCTAGGCGACTGCCTAGTTCGCCTAGTGGGAGCACCGGCCCTGCCGACATGTCCCTTGATATCCCCTTTGGGGATGCATTGCTCCAATATGGCTTTAACTACATGGCTTGTGGTAAAAGTGATTGTAAACTCTCCTACCAAACTTCAGCACATTCTAATCCTCATTACTAAAGCTACTGATTGCTGCCTGTAAAAGTTTTCTTACTTGTATTGTCTTCTTGCAATCTGTCCTGTAATTTTTGCTGATGCCATTGGCACATGCTTTGATTCACGGCACGCTCTGTGTGCCATTTCCCCAGTGACAGCGTGCTGTGTCTGCAAGTTCCAGTGTCTGCGGCTCAGCTGTAAAGACTTGCGAGACTGGGCATCTTCCTGGTAAACCAGGGCATAGAGGCGCCTATCGCGGTGTTCATCTGGAGCTTTTAGCCTGATATTTTCGATGGTATTATGGACAAATCAACTTATTAATTTTTTTTTTTTTCGGATTGAGAAAGAGGCTATCGCGCATGCGCAAGATTACAGCAGGGGAAAACAGGGAGGGTGGAAATGATGTACACAGCTGACTCAGATAACAGTACCCAAGATGGCGCCACTTTATCCCAGAAGACGATTCTTTTTACTAACTTCAGAAAAGAGTAAGTTAGACATAATACTGCATACATTATACTATATAGACTGAAAACAAATGTTTATAACTAACTAGATGAAAATGCAATAGGGATAGCAGAGTTTACTTCCTCTTTAAGGTTAATTTACTGTTTATTGCTTGCTGCTTAAGAGTGTGTAACTATTTGAATGTCATTAGCTTGACTAGTCCACTTTGGAGAAATGTTACTGATGATTATGGAAAAAGCTGGGAAAATAACAGTGAGTTTGCAGAGCATGTAATAACTATGACCCCAGTAAATATTAGTCTTCATATCTGTTTATATAAATCTTTTTATAAAGATACATATCTTTATATAGATAATTTACTTACACTTCAAGCACCCCAAGATTTTATATTTTTATGTGTATTTGCATGTTTTCAAAGGTCTAGTCACATGTGGTCTCTTTGCAGCTGATCTTTTACTCATTACTGAATTACCATGTCTTGTTCTACATTGTGTCTTTGTGTAGAGGCAGCCGTATTGGTAGAAGAAGATCTTTGCTTCCTCATATCAGAGCCTCCAGAGGAAGAACAATGGGAAACACAGTAACAGAAACACTCTAATTCTCCTGAGACTAGCAGTCAAAGGCAGCAGTGCCTCAGTATAACACTGAAGATATACTGTACATCTATGAGGGTATATACAAATTAGTGCCTAGGCAGACTCACTTACTAGGGTGTGAACTGCTATTTTACAGGAGGAATACAAGACAAAAGGTGATCTTTCTGGGTACTGCTAAGGCACAATTGATACTCCTAACTATTCCCTTACAACAAAGCAAATCTTAATTTTTTGAGTTCAGGTTCACTTTAACAAAACATGAAACCCTAATTTGGAAATGTGTATACTGCTGAGCATGCTTACAGCAAAGATAATCAACACAGTGATTTTTCCTTAAATAAAAAGATTTAGAGAAGGTTTATGAGCAATTATGTTTAGATTTTATGGAGAGATACAGTGATACATTTTATTTAAATTTAATAAAACTCTTGTACTCTTCTTATGGATCCAACTCTTGCGTTTACTGCTCCCCAATCACTGAAATTCCTGTACTCTCCAGGTCTCAGATAATATTGACGTCCTTTGTAGTTGGGTTCCTCATAGAAAATCCAATGGCCTTCAATAACATTGCAAGAATGGATTTCACGATAGTTGAAATCTTGATAGATATGTGGATGATCTTCTGTGAATTCCACCACTTGTCCCCTAAGGTCTTCCTTTTCATACAGCTTGATCAAAAATGCTCCTGTATGCTGTAGAGGTATATTAAAATACAATTTTATTGTGATAAATATACATTGAAGATTACTTTTAAATATAATCCTGAACCGCAAAACATAACTGCATTTAGCCGCTCATCATGGTTATAAGCAGAAATGTCTGAATGTCACAACAATACTTTTGCTTTTTATTCATCACCCTAAATCACACTATATAGTTTGGCTTTAAATTAAATTATAATAATTTGCTTTGTCACAAAATGTAATACATTTAAAGCTAAAACATCTTTTTTAAGTTTTGAATAGTGTAGTTATGGCTTAGAACCCCTGACAGGCTTTTACTGCTGTCTGTGCACCTTGTTGGAGAGATTCACATTGTCCACTTTTCCCTGTAACTATAGTCATTGGGATTTAAAGTAAGGTAAAATCCAAAATTTTTAACTGTCACCAGAGCAGGAATAGAGAAAAAAATCATACAATAGCAACACTTGTTCTGGTGACAACTGACTAAAAGGGAATTTCTTCTCACTTTGTAGAGTTTTCCCCTCTTTTTCTGTTGTGTCTACAGGACAGGAAATTAAAGAAAATCTCTGCAATGGACACAGTTGGCAAAAAAACCATCAAAACCACGAGGGAGTTTTACCCACGCCCTACCCTATCCAAAAGTTAAAAAAAAACATGTATATTGTACATTACTCTAAATACTGCAAATCACACCAGCTGTACAGTGACATTAATGCATTTATACATTCTGTCCAACCTTATTACATGATGACTGGCAGAATAAAATATATTTTTTTATCCTACATCTAAGTAGGGAAAAATATTTATTACTAACCAGTGGAATCATATGACAAGAACTGATGGTATCATTGAATCCCATCCAGTGTTGATAGTCGGGATATTCTCCTCTTTTGAGAAAATATTGATGGCCTTTGTTGTTGGCCTGCTCGTAAATCATCCAAGAGCCATTGTCAACTTTGATAGAGTTGCAGCGGCTCACATGAGAGTGCAAGTCATTATTGTCGCTGCTACACTCATAGGAGCGGCCCTTGAAGTTCTTGTCTTCATAGAAGGTGATCTGTGTAAAGCAAAATTTGTGAGATGTACATATAAAGTATATTTGTTGGGTTGTGGGTTACTACAGTACATATTTTGAAGACTAAATATATTCAAAAGGCAACCATCACATCCTTCTTTAGCCCTCTGTTTTCTGCTCTTTCCATGATTTTGATGTTAGTATAGTTAGCAAGGATAAAAAGACCATCAAGATCAACTTATTATATATTCTAGTAGTGATTTATAAAATGAAGACTTAAAGCAACTCTGCTGTTCCCCCCAAACATATCTGTAGAATTGCTTCCAGCAATAGAAGTGTGAAAATGTATCTCTCCAGTGGGTGGTAAGTGCAAATTCCGTTGTTTTTAGGTGCTAAAACATACACAAATAATTAATCACTCAACATTTCCAAGAGGGTTGTATGCCTGCACTCCCACTGCACTCAGTTGTTTCTACCACAGCCTCCTATGTTCCTTCTCTATGATCAGTGGGAGAAACCCTAACAGGGAGGTTCATTTTCACAGTGTTGTATTGCATGGGGAAAATCTTTAGATGTTTTTTGTTTAGCACAAGACAGTCACTTTAATTAAAGAAAAAATACTTCTAGTAATCAGTTGGATTCTACCCGACATTTTTTCTATTGTATGTTAAAAATTAAAGGTCATTGCCACCTAAAAATAATACTTCAAATATACAGTATCTCACAAAGTGAGTCCATCCCTCACATTTTTGTAAATATTTTATATTTTTTTATGTAACAGCACTGAAGAAATTACACTTTGCTGCAATGTAAAGTAGTGAGTGTACAGCTTGTATAACAGTGTATATTTGCTGTACCCTCAAAATAACTCAACACACAGCCATTAATGTCTAAACCACTGGCAACAAAAGTGAGTACACCCCTAAATGAAATTGTCCAAATTGGGCCCAAAGTGTCCATATTTTGTGTGGCCACCATTACTTTCCAGCATTGCCTTAACTCTCTTGGGCATGAAGTTCACCAGAGCTTCACAGATTGCCACTGGGGTCCTCTTCCACTCCTTTATGATGACATCACGGAGCTGGTGGATGTTAGAGACCTTGCGGTCTCCACCTTCCGTTTGAGGATGCCCCGCAGATGCTCAATAGGGTTTAGGTCTGGAGACATGCTTGGCCAGTCCATCACATTTACCCTCAGCTTCTTTAGCAAGGCAGTGGTCATCTTGGTGGTGTGTTTGGGGTCATAATCATGTTGGAATACTGCCCTGCGGCCCAGTCTCTGAAGGGAGGGGATCATGCTCTGCTTCAGTATGTCTCAGTACATGTTGGCATTCATGGTTCCCTTAATGGACTGTAGCTCCCCAGTGCCAGCAGCACTTATGCAGCCCCAGAAAAATGACACCCCCACAACCTTGCTTGACTGTAGGCAAAACACACTTGTCTTTGTACTCCTCCCTTGGTTGCTGCCACACATGCTTGACACCATCTGACCCAAATAAGTTTATCTTAGTGTCATCAGACCACAGGACATAGTTCCAGTAATCCATGTCCTTAGTCTACATGTCTTCAGCAAGCTGCAGGCTTTCTTGTGCATCATCTTTAGAAGAGGCTTCCTTCTGGGACGACAGCCATGCAGACCAATTTAATGCAGTGTGTGGTGTATGGTCTGAGTACAGACAGGCTGACCCACCCACACCTTCAACCTCTGCAGCAAGGCTGGCAACACTCATACATCTATTTCCCAAAGACAACCTCTGGATATGACTCTGAGCACGTGCACTCAACTTGTTTGGTCGATCATGACGAGGCCTGTTCTGAGTAAAACCTGTCCTGTTAAACTGCTGTATGGTCTTGGCCACCATGCTGCAGTTCAGTTTCAAGGTCTTGGCAATCTTCTTATAGCCTAGGCTATCTTCATGTAGAGCAACAATTCTTTTTTCAGATCCTCAAAGAGTTCTTTGCCATGAGGTACCATGTTGAACTTCCAGTGACCAGTATGAGAGAGTGAGAGCGATAACACCAAATTTAACACCCCTGCTCCCCATTCACACCTGGGACCTTGTAACACTAACGAGTCACATAACACTGGGGAGGGAAAATGGCTAATTGGGCCCCATTTGGCCTTTTCCACTTAGCAGTGTACTCGCTTTTGTTGCCAGCAGTTTAGACATTAATCGCTGTGTGTTGAGTTATTTTGAGGGGACAGCAAATTTACACTTTTATACAAGCTGTACACTCACTACTTTACATTGTAGCAAAGTGTAATTTCTTCAGTGTTGTCACGTGAAACAATATAATAAAATATTTACAATAATGTGAGAGGTGTACTCACTTTTGTGAGATACTGTATGACCACATATTAAATTGTGTATCCCACAATTTAAATGTATGCACTGTCACAGCTGCTAGTGTATTGCCCAAATATTATGATGACTGCATATTGCCACATTTGTCAATGCTTAGTGTTTTTGTGGAGTATGGGCGTGCGTATGTGTATGTGTGTGTGTAGCACCCTTTACTTAGGTAGGTGCTAGAATAGGATTTTTTTGTGTGATAGGTAAGGTAAATTTGAGCAGGTCTGGCTGGCAAACAGGCCTGTTTGTTTTGATTTGGGCTGGGAGTGGCTCAGAGCAGCAGCTGGTAATTCACAGGCAGCATCATTAAGACCTCCCTCTTCTTTCTAGAGCCTTCTAGAAGGTACTAGAGAGAGAGAAGGAGAGGAGAGGTGGCCCTGCCTGAGGTACTCTAAGGATCCCTGACCAATCCCCAACTTGGATTGGCAGGGGGCAGGCCTCTTCAAGTACCTGGGAACTACCCAGCTGGGGAGGGGTTTGGTGGAGATGTTCAGAGCTTGAAGATGGAGTGCTAGATTGTCAGGGCCTGGGAGGGAGCTCCCCAGTCTGGGGGGGTGACCTTGGGCCCGGGGCTTGGATGCGGACAGAGTCCTTCAAGAAAGCATGAAGGTTCTGGACAGGAGGCACAGGATAGCATTGCCGTGCAAGTCTTCAAGGGGAACAACTGGTCGCAGCCAGGAGGACAGGTGAGTGACAAGCACAGTCAGGAGGACTGGGGAGGCATGCCTGAGAGGACTGGGAGCATGCAGTCTGGGACTGGTGCATTGGAGAAGGACAGCAGCAGCCAGGAGGGCTGTCAGGGCCTTAAGATGGGTTACTGGACTTAGTAACCAAAGATAGGACAGCTAGCACCAGAACTTTCTATTTTCTTGTTACACCTTAGGGGCCCGCGGTCCCTGCCTGCAAAAGGCGGTTGCTGAGGCCTGGCTGAGTCAGAGTCAGGTCTAACCATTTTGTCCTCACTGATCCTGAGAGCTAAGAGTTGTGCAGAAAGAAGGAAGAGGAATAGTCTGCAAGCAAGGAAAGTGCTGGAGGAAACTGAAGTAGTAATATGTACAGGGAGTGTACATAGTTTGTCCCAATTAATGGTTCTAACTTTTTTTATTGAGTTATTCAATAAACAGGGTATAGAACAATCATAAGGAGCAATACAAGGTAGTTCCATGTAAATTTAGTAACAATACAGTGAGCGTGTACACAAAGATCAAGTCGGTACAAACAATATTTAGTGAGCAAATCATAAAGGAAGAACCAATCTGTTAGGATAGGCCACAGTGAAAGTTAAAGGTGTTAACCATAGGGATTAAAAAATTGAAACTGTACAGTACTTGTATTCGGAAGGCTTGACCTGTAGGATAAACGGGGTATATCCAGGGTTGGAGCAAGAGCCCCCAAAAAGAGGGGTAGGGCGCACTATGGTAGGGAGTTGAGTGGAGGTTAGTAAACAGAGTAAGCGCCTTGGACTATCTTGGCGGCATTTGGGTTCGGCTATATAAAAATGATCCCTCATTGACAGGGAATCTGTTAATTCGGGGAGGGTTTAACAACAGCCAAGCCAGATACTAAGGATCCTAATAGAGTAGAAAAGAGAGAAAATTAGAAGGAAGGGAGTGAAAGGAATGGCCTGACCACCAATGCGTTTTCAAAAGGGGTAAGTATAGTGCTTAGTTACCACGGCCTAAGGACAGATTCTTCAAAGTCAGGTGGCAGATGGTGTTTAATCCAGGATTGCCAGATTTTGTCGAATTTGGGGATTTGATTTCGGTCAATAGCTTCCATTTTTGCGTGCTTCGTTTTGGCTTCAGCCAAGGATGGGGACTTCCAATCCTTTGCTATAGTTATGCTTTGTGGCTGTAAGGAATTGGAGCACAAGCTTGAATTTTTACGCATCAAGGCTCCTGGTTTCAGATTAAGCAGGGCTGTTGAGGGTTCCAGAGGTATATGCATTTCAAACATACTGGAGGCAAGCGTAAATATGGCTTTCCAGAAAGCTTGAACCAGTGGGCAGGTCCACCATATGTGCATATGTGTACCTGGTTCCGAACAGCCATGAAAGCAGAGACCTGAATAATTAGGAGCAGATTTGGCTATCCTTGATGGGACAAGGTACCGCAGAGATTTCCTTTCAGTTTATGTTGCTTCCTCAGAATAGGAAGGGAAGTCTCCTTAACAGACAACAAAAATAAACTGTTGAATTTTAAACATTCTAAACTATCCAAAAGAAAGAAAAACTTTAAGACTTTATAAGTCATTGCAAGACAATGTCATGTTCTGGTTCAGGCCACTTTAGTAGGGCAAAAAGGAATAATTAAAGTGAAATAACTTATAGCAACTAATCAGTTGTTCTCTTTTGATTTGAGTTCAGCAAATGAAAAAATGTATTGGTTGTTATAATACATTCATTATAATTATACTTGGAATTTCTTTAGTAAATGATTCCTAAAGCAAGGGCTCCTTCTACCAACTTCCAGGACATCTATGCATGTTGTGATTGTGAAAATATTTTTGTTCTAAATCATTTTTATTCTTATCAAATCTAACTGGAAAACGATGGCTAGTCATGGATCCCCACATTCTACCCAAGGCTCTTCATATCAGTGCTGAAGGATGATGAGTTCAATGGAAATGTTCATAATCTCCATATCTAATCTCCCAAAATTAATATAAAAACTGTTAATATCGAATGTGAAATATCTAATATTAAATGTGAAATGTTGTTTGCCACCAAAGAGTGTAATGATCAGAGTTTTAAGATGAAAATAAAGCTCGGAAGGCTTTATCAGGGATTAAGGGGTTAAATTGAATATCATAAATGATAAATGATTATGTCTATAGACATATGAACTTGTCTATAACCAATAAGATTATGATGCAAGATATAATAATGCTAGCAATCTAATGGCTGTACTATGTTTGTTTTACCATTGAGGCTTTATTTTGTGTATTGCCTAAATATTACAAGGAAAATGATTGTATATATAAAGGTTTACAGTTTATATCTAAAAATATATCAGTTCTTACCTTTCCCATTTTCGCTGTATAGAAGGATCAGTGATTTGTGATAAGTTAGATAGCAGCTACTATATAAAGCTGTTCATTGCTTGATCAGCAAGTTTAAAACAAAGGTTTTTCTCTCCTGTTTGTGGAAAAAGTATTAGGTCCAGTTTATTTAATCTTTTTATCCAGAATGCTTTATCTCTGTATAACACTGTAGTAAGCTTTTGTTCCTAGATTCTTGGCATCGCTGATGGTTTTCTATCACATGACTCACAGTTGAGCAATGTAGATTAAATAAAACAGTTAATAGAGAGTGAAATCACATTTTGTATACTATAAATTGTTGATATAAAAAAAAATATTTTTTAAAATATCTTCAGTCTCCCCACTCATGTGGATCTGTGGGGCTCTTCCTGCTTTGTGCCCCACTATTGACCATTTTGCAGATCCTAAAAAAGCAGCACTAAGGCTTCAGTAGCCTGCACTTCCAATATGGAACTTCTGCAAATTTTAATTGTCAAGCAGCTACTTGTTTAAGTTTGTAAACAACTGGCTAGTGGGACCTTTCCTGTTGATCGAGATTTGCAATTAGGTTGAATTTTTCACATTCATGTTAAATTTTTTTTTGTTTCAAGACCCCTGTAATAAAATTGTAATTTGTAGCATGTTTTGCTACATGTTACAATGATTAGGACCGATGGAACTGAGGGACCAGGAAAATCGAACCTTTTTTGGGCCCCGCACATTCCACTGTCTGTGCCAACATCTTTACAGCTTTGCATCCATTGGGTTATGGATTGACATTGCTTCTGACTTCAAGTGTCAGAACCAAATAGTGACATATTCAACCTTTCAGCTATTTGCAAGGGGATCCCAAAGAATATTTGTTTAAATTAAGTCATTATTTGAATATGTTTTATGGTTACTCATTCTCTATGCTTGCTTCATTGCTTCTCTTTTCAAGCTGTTGTGAGCTTCACTGTGCATGATATGCAATGATGTTCAGACAAATGTGCTTTCTGTAGCCATTTATGTACAAATAGTAAATCAAAAAGACAGCGCATAGGAATTTTTTTAACATTTAAAATAAAAATATAAATATAAATGACAGTAATGCAGAGCAAACATGTTACTGGTAGAAAATGGGAAAATAGTAAATTAAGGTATTACATATGTAAATGCATGATAATCCTGTTGGGAAAATAAGGTATGGTTTATATTTATATGGACCTCAAGTGAGAAAAAAGGTTTTAGGTGTATAATTCCACTAATTAACCATTCCTTTATTTACAGGGTAACGTATACTGGTTTTGTTGGCCAACCAGACAGATAATCTCAAGTACAACCACTGCAGGCTAATTGATGTACCTTATATACAGAATGTTTGATGTTCTACAATAAAGAAGTTATTCTGAACCACTGTTCAGATTCATACCTGCAATGCAAAGTGTAATCAATTTGTTAATACATCGAGGAGGGATAGCTAGAGAAAGAGAGAGAGAGAGAGAGAGAGAGAGTTGCACAGTGCATATCCACCTGCTCCATATGTAAGGTGTTATCTGGACATCTACAGTAGATTGCATAGAGCTCAGGTTAAGGTAAATTACAGGCAACGCATATTCACTTTGTACATATTCTCTTTGTTAATTGCCAAGTAAACTTGAAATATTGCATAATAATATTTGTAATTTTCTTTTTGAGCCACCAGGTGGAGCTACAGGCTATTTTTTATGTTTTCCTCTCCTTTGTTGTAAAAAGCTAGTTGTTTTCAGAACTCAATCGATCAAGCTGAAATTTACAAACACAAGTGAATAAATCAGAACAGTGGCCCATCTCATATCACATGGCTTCTTCTGAGCTTCCAGTGAGATACAGCTTACATGAAAGGAGATACCTACTGCTGAATCATGTAATAAAATAATCTTTCCTGTTATAGGATCATTTGTCATGTATTAAATGCTTGTTTGTAAAGCAATTCTTCTATACAAAAAGTATACATAATATTGACTCCAAACCAGTACATGTGTCAAACACATGGCCGTGGACCGAATCCGTCCCTCCAGGCCATTTCTTGTGGTCCTCACACCTAGGGGAAGGGGTTAAAGTGAGATGTGATTAGCCTGTGTAAGAGCTGATTCGTGCACACTGTGCATAGCAAACCCCTTAACACTGCATTCTGTACATAGTCCACCCCTGAACTCTGCATTCTGTATGTATAGCGCACCCCGGAACTCTGCACAGAACACACTCTTGGTATTTATTGCCCCTTTAGGATCCTCCCACTGAAATTTGGCCATACCCATTGTTTAGTGAGGGGTGTGGTTGAGTTCCTATTCTCTCTATTCTCACCTATTCTCTGAGAGAAAATGCCATGCATAAATTTATATAGTCTTACAGATAAAATCGACTTTTTGAGGACAACCATAATTGGGTTGACACCCCTGCAGTATAGTTTCCCCGTAAAATGATCTAGTCATTATAGCTGTCTGCTTTTTTTTAACTTCCCCACAGCATCAGTACCCCTATACCTTACCTGCAAGAAAGGAGCTTCCTATACTCACCTAACACCTTCCCTAGGCTTGCAGGCAGAACAAAAAAAATGAACAGATTCCTCCATCCACACAAACGAGGTGGATGGAGGATTCCCCCTGCTTGGACATTGTATTCTGAGAGTGGCTGTCGCTGCTGTCCGAATACACTGATCAGCAGCTGAAGCCTATTGGCTACAGCTGATGATTGAGAAATGTTTTCCAACATCAATCAATCAAATGATATACTTCTGTTGAACAGGGACAGCCACATACTGTCTAGGGCCACCTTTAGATCTAGGTTTGGTTGGTGATTATTTTTGCCATGATCATACAGGGACTGATTGGCTGACACTGCCTAATCTCAGTTATTGCCTGATGACAGCTCTTATGCAATATTTCAAATGTGGCTAGAGTGGAAAACAAGTGTTAAAAAGAGTTTCTATCAGGTTAGTTGCAATGGCAGTTGAAAGGAATAGAGCTTCCCAAACTTAAAAATGTAGTCCTTTTGATATATGTTGAGTTACAGTCATGTATTTTTGCTATACAACAGTGCCTAGGAAATGAAAATCTTTGAATAACATGTTGTATGTTTTTTTTTTAAGATATTGTCACTTTGCTCAAAGAGTGTCTTTATGGAGCCCACCCCAAGCAGTTATACCTGCCAAGCCACGCTCTTATACTGCATTCCTGCACTGCAGAAACTCTCAATAATGGATCAGGGCCCCCAGGTATGCGGCAAACAGGAACTTAGACAGGCTGGGATGCTGTAGTGGGGAGGTGGTAAGAAAGGGTGGCCTGTTAAATATGAAAGCCTGGGGGTGAGCTATCTGCAGAAATTTTCATTTTGCCCTGTTTGACCAAAGTGGCAGTGACAAGATCATACATTTTTGAAAGATTATTAAAATTTGATCTTGGCTAATTCTTTAAGACTTCTTCAAATGATGACAAATAAAAAGACAAAAGGCATGCTTTTGTTTCTACCAGAGAAATTTAATGAAGAGTTTCAGAACAAATCATCTGCCATGTATTGTTTAATAAAGATGCTGGACACGCCTGAAAGACCCAACCCTAGAGTTGTTGGCTCCCCAATTAGTGAATCTCCTGTACTCTCCAGGTTTCAGGTAATACTGACGTCCCTTATAGTTGGGCTCCTCATAGAACATCCAGTGACCATCAAGGACATTGCAGGAGTGAATATCATGATAACGGAACTTCTCATAAACACATTGACAATCTTCTGTGAACTCCATCATCTGACCTTTGAAATCTTCTTTCTCATAAACTTTAAGGATGAATGGACCACGATGCTGTAAAAAGGAAAATGAGAAGTTCAGTTTTGCTGGGAAAATATACTGTACATTGAAATTAGATATTATTTAAAGCAATATAAAACTGGTAATTACATCAAACCAGTTTACCAAACATATAATGTAATTCTATCCTGCCTTAGCTAAAAAATTCACAGAAATACACATACTTGAGTAGTTAAATGGCAGGATCTGATGGAGTCATTGAAGCCCATCCACTGCTGGAAATCAGGATAGTCTCCTCTCCTTAGGTAGTACTGATATCCTTTGTAGTTAGGCTCCTCATAGAGAATCCAGTTACCATTCTCTACACGGATGGAGTTGCAACGATTAAAATATGAGGACAGGTCAGAGCAGTCAGAGCTGCACTCATAGGAGCGGCCCTGAAAGTTCTTGTCTTCATAGAAGATGATCTGTAAAATAAAGAGAATGTAAAAATCAGGGTTATTTTTCTATCTAGGGTGCAATGTCATTCATAAATTTGATCAGCTGCACGATTGTTGCCCTTTGGTTAAGATATTCAGTACATTTGAAAAATAGTGGCTAAAGTGTATATATATATATATATATATATACATATATATATATATATATATATATATATATATTATATCTTGTACATATATAGGATTCATATTTGCTTTCTGATAGTCCCTTATCTCAATGGTAAGGCACTGTATATTCTATTACTAACAATAGATTCTCTGCAGCCACTAATTGTTTAAAATACCCATGCTGCATCAAATGAATATGTCAGCTCATATTTTGCATTACATTATGGCCAGAGACATTTACTACACAAAACATATCTCAATTGAATGCCAGCTGCATTCAGTAAAGCAGGCAACAGCTAATAAGAAGAGGGAATGGACTATTATAGGGATAGCATTGCTCTATTACACACCCAGTTCCTGGAATTAAAAAGTTAAAAAAAAGTAAGTTTAAACTCATTTTTTAATATTCATTCTTCTGTAAGGCTTAAGTTGATATTTAATATCTCCGATTTTGCGAGATTTATTTTAAAGTTGGAGATTACTTAGACTAAAGAATTAAAATATCTGGGAATTAATTTAGCAAATACATGGGAGAAGATGTACAAAATTAACTACATTCCCCTACTAGACGAAGTCAGGTCTGACTGTAAAAAATTTCTCGGAACATCATTATCCTGGCTGGGACGTATCAATAGTATAAAAATGGTGATCCTCCCTAAGGTTATGTATAGATTTCAGATGGTGCCAATAGCCCTCCCTCAACAATACTTGGGAAAATTAAAAATGTTGCTAATGAATCTAATTTGGAAACATAAAAAACCGAGAGTCTCCTTGCAAACGTTGAAACAGGGGAAAAGGAAGGGAGGATTAGCGGTCCCTGATATCTCAAGCTACTACAAAGCTGTCATATTGTCCAGAGTGGTAGAATGGGGCAAGGAAGAAAACGAGAAAAAATGGGTTAGTATAGAGAAAACACTCAGTAAAGCACAATTGGGTAGTATTATTTGGAATCCCCCACAACATAGAAGATTAGACGAAAACACTGACACATTGACACATAACATTTTTAAAATTTGGGATGGGATATATAAACAGCTTAATGGTAAATACAATTCACCTCTAATTACACTGTTAGATAATGAATATTTTCCACCAGGAATGAATAATATAGGAGGAGTGTGGTTAAAAAAGGGTGTCACACAATTAAGAGATATGATAAAAAAAGGAAAAATTATTCCAACACAGGATTTGATGCACAATAATCTTACACGGAGGATGGTTGAATGGCGGTCCCTCCAGTTGAACCATTTCATTAAAAATTTACCTCAACCCATTAGATCCGGAGAAGAACTCTCCATTCTTGAACGATTGTTCGTGGATAAGAACCCGAGAAATAGGATATCAAAAATGTATAAAATATTATTGAGGGCGGATGAAGTGGAGATACCGCCATTCATTAGAAAATGGGAGAGGGAATTGGGGACAACGCGAGACAAGAAGTTTATATTGAAAATTTTGAACCTTGCCCATGCCTCGGCAGTGGACAGCAGAACAGCAGAGATGAACTATAAGTGCCTAGTAAGATGGTACTCAACCCCAGAGAAAATAAGCAAATTCAAGGGGGATACACTAGCAGAATGCTGGAGAGGCTGTAAAGAGGTTGGTTCCATGACACATCTGTGGTGGGACTGCCCTAAAATAAGGGAATACTAGAAAAAGATTCTGCAATTCATCAAGGAGATTACAAAAAAGAAATAGTGGAAGACCCTTGGGTGGTACTGTTTCATGGTGGGGTGGGTGACATAAAGCAGTATAAAAGGTCCCTGACCCCTCATCTTTTAAACGCCGCTAAGAGACTCATTCCCAAGAACTGGCAAAAGAAAGAACCCCTATTAATCTGGGAGTGGATAGACATGGTTGAGGAAACAAATATAATGGAATGTTGAGGATGCAATATGAATGAGGAGACTAACAGAACCATGGAAAATTGGGAGGGATGGGCAGCCTTTAAAAAAACTTGGAGTTACGCCCAGGAACTGAGACTGCTAGATCTATAGCAAGGAGACCACAAATAGAGGTCTCAACCTAGGGATCGGTGGTATGGCAGAGGGGGGAGGGGTCTATGGAAGTAGGGTTGAGGGGGGCGTATTGTGTAGAGTGTTCAGTTTGTCTAGGTCGAATAAACTGTTGGTAAATTTTGCTATTTTTAAAACCGCTACGATGATGAGACAAAGGCAGGGACGGAAAAGACAAATTGCAAGGCTGAGTCAAGTCCCTTGTTGCCGTCTGCTGAAGTGGCAAAAGAAAAAAAAAAAAAGTTACCTACAAAAAACTTCCTGCAAAAGGAAAAATTTCATTACTGATGGTAGTGCCTCCTTCATCATCTCCTACTAATGCTAAGGAACAAATTAAGCAACATGGCATATGGATAAAATGATATATAGATAATGCAAAAGGTAACACAAAATTAAAAGTAAGAATGCTTCAAACATTTTTTTTTTGCCAGGTGTTTGTATTTAAAAAAAGATAGTTGTGTTCTGCTCTATTGTCACTAGTTTTTGTATATAAGTTATATTTAACGGGTGTAAGATCATTAGGCTCCAATGGGAGGAAGCATTTAAGTTAATGCTGATTTCAATAATATAAAACATTGTAAAAATCATGTTTGTCTTAGTGATGTTTGTAAAGAAATATATTTTGCAACAGCTCAAACTATGAAATGATTAAACTAGTGACGTTGTTTCTTTGTTTGTTAGCAGCTAAATCAATTATCTGGTTTACATAGACAAAGAATGTTGTTCATCAGTTTACGAAACTCCTGATTTCTAAAATATTTGTAATATTGTAGTATTACCAACTAAATTCAACTTTCCAACTTTTAGCTTAGTCACGAACATAGCTAACCAAAGGGTGAAAGACCCAAGTGCTACAGGGAGCTGCTCATGGCAAATTTTGGGGCTTATTTTACATCCATAAAGCAGTTGTTTAACATAGTACCCTGAGTTTAGGGTTTATGGAAACCTTGGAAGATTGTAAGCACACACCCAGAATTGCCTGCTGTATGGAACAAGGACCAATGTAATCAATAAAATTCAACTGGATCAGGCAACAATCATTTGTCTGTGGGTACTCCTAAACAGTCCTGAAGAAAAGGTTCAGAAAAACTTGTTCTGATTGCTATCTTTTCCTCCATGCTTCTCCCTTCTTCACAGAAATAAACTTGTAAATTTGGTAGAGCTGACCTTGGGAGTTTATGGAGCGCTTTGCTGCTGGATGATTTTTTCTGCCCTGAGTGTAGTTGTATGGTGTCTATATTTGTGACTGCTGTCCAAAGTTCAAAGACAGGCTAACATTATTCAGGTTATCATATCTCAGTTTACTCAATGAATTATTACATTTGCACTAAACACTATAATTGAACTACAAATGTCACAATGCTGTGTTTTTTTATTAATACATTTGTTTTTAATTTATCTATAACTGATGCTGCTATACATATGTCATCATGTAGGTTTTAAAAGTAACAGATCTAGAATATTGTTCCCAATGCGGAAAAATGTAATATTGCTGGCCATACACTTAGCAATTATGAAGCACTAAAGATTTTTTGCCACTCGGTTTCCTTGCTTTCCTGGTTTAAAATGATCATATTACAGTTTTTTAAAAGAAATTTCTAGAGACTATTGCAGAGCCAGATGGAACTCATTTAAATTCCTGTTTGGGTTTCAATCATTTGGCTAGGCGCAAAATAACTAACTAGAAAAAAATAGAAATCATGGCTGACATTGTGTATGAAAGCTCCAAAATTCCTTACAAATGTTTAAAGGATGTGACTACCCTAGGACACAGGTCATAATTCAACTATCAAAAATCTGCATTCAATCTCGGATCATGATAGTTCATAATGTGTGTATATATGTATATATATATATATATATATATATATATATATATATATATATATATATATATATATATATATATATATATATACTTTATAGGCATATTTCAAGCTAAATCAATTAGTTAAAAATGTCTAATGTTTCCAAAATCAGTCTTACCTTTCCCATGATGGACAAAGTTGTTCTATTGGAGTTAGGTGCTTGTGAGTGAGAATTATAGGTGCTTTATATACATTGACCATTTGCTGGCTTCAGCAGAGCTTTAAAAAAACAACATTTTCTGTTTGCTAAGGTAATTGTACAGTATAGCTTTATTCACTACTATGTTCTCTTTGTCTGTTGCCTTTGTTAATGTATGCTTACAAAAGAAGCACTCAATAGAGCGTTACATGGATTTGCTAAGTGGGTATATTTGACAAATACATGTTGTTCACTTTCACAAATGAGAATCCGCTATCTTTGCATAAAATATCTGATTCTAAATATTTACGTACATACAGGTTACATATTTATAGCATTCAGAGTCTGTGAGGAAATGACACATTTTTCCTTTAATCTGAATATATTTCCATCACTTAATTTTACCTAGAAAAAAAATCATATTTTGTATTTAAAAAAACATTATTTCATGCATTTACAGACAACATTTTAGAAACACACATTGATGCATGTTTAAAAGTCATACTACCTAAAAGTAACCAAAGGTAGTCAGTTTCAGCTGTAGGCAACATAACTCACTACTTTTTACTAATAAGCAACAATATTTTACAAAGTGGACTGATATAAAGTTCAAGCTGATCTCCAGACATGATCTGTTATACCTACTTACACTGGTCCAGTTTCATATGCATATCCCCTACCTGGGGGAAGCTGGGAAAATCTCTCTATTAGTTGGTCTTTCTATAGTGATAGCTGCGATCTTTCAAGTAGTGTGCCGAGCATTTTTTTTACTTCTGCACACTGACCACAGGGGTTATTTGCTTGGCACAACCACCATTTACAGAAAGCTGCATTTTTGATATAAACACAAGTCACTCTCTGATTGGACGACGTGGAAAGGAGAGGTGGTGACATCATGGCACAAGACCCACATGATTGTGGCTGTTACTGTAGTAGAACTGACTACTACAGTGATTGTCTGCTTCCCCAGCAGCCCCTCGGGTATGAAATATGCATACTTATATTGGACCAAGTTGGACCAATGTAAATATGCCATAAAGATCAAACCAGGAGTTTAGCTTTGGGGATTAATCACAATATCTTGTTTATTATGATTTAGTGCAAGCGTCTCAATGTGATCTAGTGGTTGTAAGTGCCATTTAGTGAGTAAATGTGGTATTTTTCAAAAAATACAGCATTATGGCCATTAGATGGCACTGCTGATCATAGAAAATAATCCCATTAGTCAAAATACAACAATTTCTGTTGCAGCTGCGCAAATGTTTGCCACTTTATTGCAACAAATTTTTTTTATAAATAGACCCCTAACAGTTAGTACTGAAAGGCTGTTGTTTATGCCAGATAGCCCAAAGTCCTTTGATTTAGATCATAGCACAATCTATGACTGCTTTTTCAGCTGTTGTCAAGTTTTACAATTTTGTTTATGACAAACAAAAATGTGTTTGTTAGTTTACGTCTATCAGAGTTTCAGTGCCAAGCTGGCCTGGGAATGGAATAGCAAACAACAAATAGATACATATATATGTTTTTAAAAATGTTTGCTGGCTATTTCAATCATATTTTCCTTTCCCTTGTAAAGACAATGTTTATGGAAGGTGGTAGAGAGGGACTGGTATATCTTTCAGTGTTGCAGAATGAATGCTGGAATGGTAAATGTGCTAATGTATGTTTTATTAATTAGGTGTAGTTGGAAATTAAAGCTGAAGTTTGGACCAAAAAAATCAGTTTGTGCTCTACATAATTACTAATAAAGTATGTTTCAGGATGTGGAGGCTTCTGGAGTCTGTAAAAATCTTCACTGTGGAGCTGCCATGTCCTCTTCCTGCTTCTGACATATATATATATATATCTATATATATATAGATATATAGATATATATATCTATATATCTATATATATATAGATAGATAGATATAGATATATCTCTCTCTCTATATATATCTATCTATCTATATATATAGATATATATATAGAGAGAGCGATATAGAGATATATAGAGATATATATCTGTATATATATATATATATATATATATATATATATATATAATTTAAAATAAGATTTATATATGGGAAACATGAAATTACAACTACAGTTACAGACATGAAAATACAAAATACGGCTTGCATGTTCTCCCTATGCCTGCGTGGGTTTCCTCTGAGTACTCCGGTTTCCTCCCACACTTCAAAAACCTGCTGGTAGATTAATTAGCACCTGTCTCAATTGTCCATCCTATGTGTGTATATATGAGCATTACATATGAGCAGTATATATGAGCAATAAGCATTGCATAAATTGATAGTGGTATATAAGTACCTGTAATTAGGGATAAGCTTCGAGTTCGAGTTGAACTCATGTTCAACCCCAACATCGGCTGTTCGCCAGTTCGCCGAACAGCGAACAATTTGGGGTGTTCGCAGCAAAATCGAATGCCGCGGAACACCCTTTAAAAGTCTATGGGAGAAATCAAAAGTGCTAATTTTAAAGGCTAATATGCATGGTATTGTCATAAAAAGTGTTTGGGGACCTGTATCCTGCCCCAGGGGACATGGATCAATGCAAAAAATAGTTTAAAAACGGCCTTTTTTTCGGGAGCAGTGATTTTAATAATGCTTAAAGTGAAACAATAAAAGTGTAATATCCCTTTAAATTTCATGCCTGGGGGGTGTCTATAGCAGTGTTTCTCAACTCCAGGCCTCAAGGCACCCCAACAGGTCATGTTTTCAGGCTCTCCATTATTTTCCACAGGTGATTTGATCACTGCCATAGTAATTATCACAGCCGTTTCATCTGAGGGAAATCCTGAAAACATGACCTGTTGGGGCGCCTTGAGGACTGGAGTTGAGAAACACTGGTCTATAGTATGCCTGTAAAGGGGCGCATGTTTCCCGTGTTTAGAACAGTCTGACAGCAAAATGACATTTCAAAGGAAAAAAAGTCATTTAAAACTACTTGCGGCTATTAATGAATTGCAGGTCCGACAATACACATAGAAGTTCATTGATAAAAATGGCATGGGAATTCCCCACAGGGGAACCCCGAACCAAAATTAAAAAAAAAAATGACGTGGGGGTCCCCCTAAATTCCATACCAGGCCCTTCAGGTCTGGTATGGATATTAAGGGGAACCCCACGCCAAAATAATAAAAAAAACGGTGTGGGGTCCCCCCAAAAATCCATACCAGACCCTTACCTGAGCACGCAACCTGGCAGGCCGCAGGAAAAGAGGGGGGGAAGAGAGAGCGACCCCCCCTCCTGAACCGTACCAGGCCACATGCCCTCAACATGTAGAAAATTATATAAACCTCTAAAGGGATTTTTAAGGCAATTAAAGTTTTGATTTGAGTAAAAATAAATTTTATTATTATCAATCAGAGTTAAAAAAGTACGAAAATTGCAAAAAAAAGAAATAATCAAATGAACTACAAAATTCAAGAAAAACTGTATATACATCAAAATATAGATATATCACATTGCAAATAATGCATTGACTGGTAAAAAGAGAATTTTTGGAAGGAAGTGATACATCACACTACCCGATACAATCACCACAGATGACAGCCGTAGCATCTAGTAGTGAGATTTCAACGTGTTTCAACATGTATATTTCAAAGAAAAGTCTTCTTCAGGGAAATGCATCACAGTCTAAAAAAACCAAAATAATAGTGTTACAATTTGTAAATCTGTATATGTACATTTCCTGCACTGTGAAACTGTCACATTACTTACATCATCCCAAAGCACCTCGTGGGCAAGTGTAATCTCCCATGTCAGGGTAAAGAGTCCCAAACCTCCAAGGCTTAAAATGTCCTATATCTCCTACAAGACGGCTGGATAGATAAATTTGATCCAAATCTTTGACGTTTCAGCATCAAATTACTGACGACTGTCTGAAAAGATAGGGCGTAATAAACAAAGGATACTATTGGGATAATAGTGATGGGACGGGGGGACCACAGCAAGCCCCCCCACAAAACCACACCCCGCCAAACACAACTAAATTACCAACAAATACTTTCCTCACATACAGGGAGGGTCCTGTTCCAATGTGAGAGCATAGGGCAAAGGACACTTACTTTCCCCAAGGGAGCAGGTCAAGTAACCTGAAGCGATGGAAGTCCATGTAGATCCAGCAAGACGTCTGCCCTAATAGCCCTTGGTGAATCCTGAGGGAGGAGTGACGCCATTTTGCCGTCTCTGGTGTCCTTTATGTGGTGTGGGCGGGGATAGGGCGCCGCACCGACCAATGGCGCGGCTCGCCTGTCTAGGCCACCGTCAGGTGCATTCAACATGGAGACGTTGAATGTCACCTTGCATGCATGCGTGCCGTGATGTCGTACGTCAGATCGTGCACCGCGACGTCCTGCGTCTATAACATCGTGGAGCAACATGTATGGGATGGCTGCCATGTTGGAAAGGGGCCGTGCCCATACTTAAAAATATAAATTAGTAAGGCCAACCACACGAGGCAAAAAATAATAAAGTTGCCGTAGGTGCATCAGTCTTATGTGGGGAACCCCCAAAAGAACTCTTCATAAATCCCTGGATTTCCAGCTACGGCACTTTGCCAATTGCAGAACACGTGCGGTTGTCTACTTAATGCAATGTCAATGTGGGGCCTTCTATGTCGGGAAAACCCGACAGGAATTTGCCAAGAGAGTTGAAAAGCACATACATAGCATGGGCATAGGTAATCTTTACCTACCATTAGGTAGACATGTAGCCAAACAACACAATTATAGGATGCCCAAAGTCAATTTCACAGTCCTGGATAGACTCCATATACCAATTAGGGGGGGGTGATTGGAACAAGGTCTGCTCCAGCGCGAGATGCGCTGGATCAGGCACCTTAGGGCCACCACCCCCCCTGGTTTAAATGAAACAGAGAGCTTTAGGCCCTTTCTAGATGGCTTTGGATCGGGTAAAACCGACTAAAAGCACTCTCCATTCTCCCGCCTCTGCCTTTATCCATTTCTCCTGGCCAGGTACCTTTCCCACCCTTCTGACTTTTTCATTTTATGGGGTATCCTTCACGAACCCCTTGTTCGTATAAGAGTAAAAGATAGAGATTTTTCAACCTTAGGAGGTTTCTAGAATTTTAAATAAATAAATATATATTTAGACAATTGTCTGTAAGCGATCAAATTTTGCGATTTGTGATTATGTCACCAAAACCACCTGGTCTGGGCCAGTATTTCTAAGCCTTCTCCGGGTTGAATTGTGTGATCAAATACCCTTCTTTGTTATTGTTATTTTTACTATTATTACTGATGTTTCTCTCCAGCCCGTTTCCTGCACCCTACTATCCCCTTCTGCATCTCGGGGTTGTACCATGTGGAGGTGGACAGTCCCTATAAGGCCCCTTGGGTGAGTCTTCACCCCATATGTCCTATTCCTACTCGACACAGGGGGGCCCCAGTGTTACACCATACATTGGGGCCTTCCCTCTTCCCCCGCTTGAGGTATTTTTCGGGCGGGGGTCTTCGTGTCGGTGGTCACTAGTCCTAGTCCCCCCTCCCACTCCACCCACCTTGAGTGGGATATGGGAATTTTTCTGTGGTCTAATAGATTCATTTATTTATTTATTTGGTTTGATCTCTCTGACCCTCTCCCTCCCCCTCCCCGCAGTTGGCTGGTCCACCTGTCGGGACCCCCACCCTGATGGGTGGATATTTCAGCCTTTAAATCCAGGGGTTTATGAAGGGTTTTTTGGGGGTTCCCCACATAAGACTGATGCACCTACGGCAACTTTATTATTTTTTGCCTCGTATGGTTGGCCTTACTAATATATATTGTTAAGTATGGGCACGGCCCCTTTCCAACATGGCAGCCGGCCCATACATGTTGCTCCACGATGTTATAGACGCAGGACGTCACGGTGCACGATCTGACGTATGACATTGCGGCGCACATGCGCGGTCTCCGTGGCGGCGTCAGTCGCCAAGGTGACGTTCAACGTCTCCATGTGGAACGCACCTGACGGCGGCCTAGACAGGCGAGCCATGCCATTGGCCGGCGTGGAGCCCTATCCCCGCCCACACCACATAAAGGATCCCAGAGACGGCAAAATGGCGTCACTCCTCCCTCGGGATTCACCGAGGGCTATTAGGGCAGACGTAAAAAATTGGGAAAAACCGCGCTAATATACCAAAATAATCAATAAGTGTAAAAAGCTGCAATCCCCACAACAAACATCAATTGTGGATAAACATAGAAAAAAATATAAGGGGTTGTGCTAATACCTGTGTACCTTAACCACTTCAGCCCCGGAAGGTTTTACCCCCTTCCTGACCAGAGCACTTTTTACAATTCGGCACTGCGTCGCTTTAACTGCTAATTGCGCGGTCATGCAATGCTGTACCCAAACGAAATTTGCGTCCTTTTCTTCCCACAAATAGAGCTTTCTTTTGATGGTATTTGATCACCTCTGCCGTTTTTATTTTTTGCGCTATAAATGGAAAAAGACCGAAAATTTTGAAAAAAAAATGATATTTTCTACTTTTTGTTATAAAAAAAATCCAATAAACTCAATTTTAGTCATACATTTAGGCCAAAATGTATTCGGCCACATGTCTTTGGTAAAAAAAAATGTCAATAAGCGTATATTTATTGGTTTGCGCAAAAGTTATAGCGTCTACAAACTAGGGTACATTTTCTGGAATTTACACAGCTTTTATTTTATGACTGCCTATGTCATTTCATGAGGTGCTAAAATGGCAGGGCAGTACAAACCCCCCCCAAATGACCCCATTTTGGAAAGTAGACACCCCAAGGAAATTGCTGAGAGGCATGTTGAACCCATTGAATATTTATTTTTTTTGTCCCAAGTGATTGAATAATGACAAAAAAAAAAAAAAAAAAATTACAAAAAGTTGTCACTAAATGATATATTGCTCACACAGGCCATGCGCATATGTGGAATTGCACCCCAAAATACATTTAGCTGCTTCTCCTGAGTACGGGGATACCACATGTGTGGGACTTTTTGGGAGCCTAGCCGCGTACGGGGCCCCGAAAACCAAGCACCGCCTTCAGGATTTCAAAGGGCATAAATTTTTGATTTCACTCCTCACTACCTATCACAGTTTTGAAGGCCATAAAATGCCAAGATGGCACAAAACCCCCCCAAATGACCCCATTTTGGAAAGTAGACACCCCAAGCTATTTGCTGAGAGGCATGTTGAGTCCATGGAATATTTTATTTTTTGACACAAGTTGCGGGAATGTGACAATTTTTTTTTTTTTTTGCACAAAGTTGTCACTAAATGATATATTGCTCACACAGGCCATGGGCATATGTGGAATTGCACCCCAAAATACATTCTGCTGATTCTCCTGAGTACGGGGATACCACATGTGTGGGACTTTTTGGGAGCCTAGCCGCGTACGGGGCCCCGAAAACCCAGCACCGCCTTCAGGATTTCTAAGGGCGTAAAGTTGTGATTTCACTCCTCACTACCTATCACATTTTTGAAGGCCATAAAATGCCCAGATGGCACAAAACCCCCCCAAATGACCCCATTTTGGAAAGTAGACACCCCAAGCTATTTGCTGAGAGGCATGTTGAGTCCATGGAATATTTTATATTTTGACACAAGTTGCGGGAAAGTGACAATTTTTTTTTTTTTTGCACAAAGTTGTCACAAAATGATATATTGCTCAAACATGCCATGGGCATATGTGGAATTACACCCCAAAATACATTCTGCTGCTTCTCCTGAGTACGGGGATACCACATGTGTGGGACTTTTTGGGAGCCTCGCTGCGTACGGAGCCCCGAAAACCAAGCACCGCCTTCAGGATTTCTAAGGGCATAAATTTTTGATTTCACTCCTCACTACCTATCACAGTTTTGAAGGCCATAAAATGCCAAGATGGCACAAAACCCCCCCAAATGACCCCATTTTGGAAAGTAGACACCCCAAGCTATTTGCTGAGAGGCATGTTGAGTCCATGGAATATTTTATTTTTTGACACAAGTTGCAGGAAAGTGACAATTTTTTTTTTTTTTGCACAAAGTTGTCACTAAATGATATATTGCTCACACAGGCCATGGGCATATGTGGAATTGCACCCCAAAATACATTCTGCTGATTCTCCTGAGTACGGGGATACCACATGTGTGGGACTTTTTGGTAGCCTAGCCGCGTACGGGGCCCCGAAAACCCAGCACCGCCTTCAGGATTTCTAAGGGCGTAAAGTTGTGATTTCACTCCTCACTACCTATCACATTTTTGAAGGCCATAAAATGCCCAGATGGCACAAACCCCCCCAAATGACCCCATTTTGGAAAGTAGGCACCCCAAGCTATTTGCTGAGAGGCATGTTGAGTCCATGAAATATTGTATTTTTTGACACAAGTTGCGGGAAAGTGACAATTTTTTTTTTTTTGTTTTGCACAAAGTTGTCACTAAATGATATATTGCTCAAACATGCCATGGGCATATGTGGAATTACACCCCAAAATACATTCTGCTGCTTCTCCTGAGTACGGGGATACCACATGAGTGGCACTTTTTGGGTGCCTAGCTTCATACGGGGCCCCAAAATCCAATCACCGCCTTCAGGATTTCTAAGAGCGTTAATTTTTGATTTCACTCCTCACTACCCATCACAGTTTTGAAGGCCATAAAATGCCAAGATAGCACAAAACCCCCCAAAATGACCCCATTTTGGAAAGTAGACACCCCAAGCTATTTGCTGAGAGGCATGGTGAGTATTTTGCAGCTCTCATTTGTTTTTGAAAATGAAGAAAGACAAGAAAAACATATTTTTTTTTTCTTTTTTCAAATTTCAAAAGTTTGTGACAAAAAGTGAGGTCTGCAAAATACTCACTATACCTCTCAGCAAATAGCTTTGGGTGTCTATTTTCCAAAATGGGGTCATTTGGGGGGGGTTTGTGCCATCTGGGCATTCCATGGCCTCCGAAACTGTGATAGGCAGTGAAGAGTGAAATCAAAAATTTACGCCCTTAGAAAGCCTGAAGGCGGTGCTTGGTTTTCTGGGTCCCGTACGCGGCTAGGCTCCCAAAAAGTCTCACACATGTGGTATCCCCGTACTCAGGAGAAGCAACAGAATGCATTTTGGGGTGTAATTTCACATTTTCCCATGGCACGTTTGAGCAATATATCATTTAGTGACAACTTTGTGCAAAAAAAAAAAAAAAAAAAAATTGTCTTTTTCCCGCAACTTGTGTCACAATATAAAATATTCCATGGACTCGACATGCCTCTCAGCAAATAGCTTGGGGTGTCTACTTTCCAAAATGGGGTCATTTGGGGGGGTTTTGAACTGTCCTGGCATTTTATGCACAACATTTAGAAGCTTATGTCACACATCACCCCCTCTTCTAACCACTTGAAGACAAAGGCCTTTCTGACACTTTTTGTTTACATGAAAAAATTATTTTTTTTTGCAAGAAAATTACTTTGAACCCCCAAACATTATATATTTTTTTAAAGCAAATGCCCTACAGATTAAAATGGTGGGTGTTTCATTTTTTTTTTTCACACAGTATTTGCGCAGCGATTTTTCAAACGCATTTTTTGGGGAAAAAACACACTTTTTAAAATTTTAATGCACTAAAACACACTATATTGCCCAAATGTTTGATGAAATAAAAAAGATGATCGTAGGCCGAGTACATGGATACCAAACATGACATGCTTTAAAATTGCGCACAAACGTGCAGTGGTGACAAACTAAATACATTTTTAAAAGCCTTTAAAAGCCTTTACAGGTTACCACTTTAGATTTACAGAGGAGGTCTACTGCTAAAATTACTGCCCTCGATCTGACCTTCGCGGTGATACCTCACATGCATGGGGCAATTGCTGTTTACATTTGACGCCAGACTGACGCTTGCGTTCGCCTTTGTGCGAGAGCAGGGGGGGACAGGGGTGCTTTTTTTTTTTTTTTTTTTCTTTATTAATTTTTTAATTTTTTTTCTTATTTTTAAACTGTTCCTTTCATTTTTATTTTTTTTTTATCATTTTTATTGTTACCTCAGGGAATGTAAATATCCCCTATGATAGCAATAGGTAGTGACAGGTACTCTTTTTTGAAAAAATTGGGGTCTATTAGACCCTAGATCTCTCCTCTGCCCTCAAAGCATCTGACCACACCAAGATCGGTGTGATAAAATGCTTTCCCAATTTCCCAATGGCGCTGTTTACATCCGGCGAAATATAAGTCATGAAATGCTCGTAGCTTCCGGTTTCTTAGGCCATAGAGATGATTGGAGCCATTCTGGTCTCTGATCAGCTCTATGGTCAGCTGGCCGAATCACCGGCTGCATTCTCAGGTTCCCTGTTGGGCCAGGAGAGCCAGAAAAAAACATGGAAGACGGTGGGGGGGGTGGGGGATCCCTCCCACTGTTTGTAAAAGCAGTCTAGAGGCTAATTAGCCACTAGGATTGCTTTTACATTAAAACCGACCGCTGGCTGAAAAGAATGATACCAAGATGATACCTAAACCTGCAGGCATCATTCTGGTATAACCACTCAAAGTCCAGCAACATACCAGTACGTTGCTGGTCCTTGTATTGTAAACTTTTTTTTCATGCAGCCTGTGGGCTGAACGAAAAAAAGATATTGATCGGTGGGTATGCCCACCATTAGAATACCTCCCTTCATCCGCCCACTTCTAATGATGGGCATACATGCACCATTTATATATGCCGAAGCATGGGGGCATCCTCCCGCAAAAGGCAGGAGCAAATTGCTCCTCCACCCACTGCTGCCCCCACGCTTCGGCATATATGCTGAAGTATGTAACTGTGGTGGTGAAATCACCTCCGACAGCGCTGGAGTCACGGCTTTATATATCGTGGGAGCAAAAGCTGTTGCTGTCAAGATAAATAAATCCGCGCTGCAACTGAATGGCGTACCTGCTAAGCAAATGATGGTTAACAAAAAAACAAAGTAACATTACAGTATAACAGTAATACTTACCATACCTGCAAAGCAAATACAAAAAAAACATAGTGAAAAATAAAACATTTAACGCAACCTGTGCCTACCTAAAATATATATATGCCGAAGCATGGGGGCATCCTCCCGCAAAAGGCAGGAGCAAATTGCTCCTCCACCCACTGCTGCCCCCACGCTTCGGCATATATGCTGAAGTATGTAACTGTGGTGGTGAAATCACCTCCGACAGCGCTGGAGTCACGGCTTTATATATCGTGGGAGCAAACGCTGTTGCTGTCAAGATAAATAAATCCGCGCTGCAACTGAATGGCGTACCTGCTAAGCAAATGATGGTTAACAAAAAAACAAAGTAACATTACAGTATAACAGTAATACTTACCATACCTGCAAAGCAAATACAAAAAAAAACATAGTAAAAAATAAAACATTTAACGCAACCTGTGCCTACCTAAAATATATATATGCCGAAGCATGGGGGCATCCTCCCGCAAAAGGCAGGAGCAAATTGCTCCTCCACCCACTGCTGCCCCCACGCTTCGGCATATATGCTGAAGTATGTAACTGTGGTGGTGAAATCACCTCCGACAGCGCTGGAGTCACGGCTTTATATATCGTGGGAGCAAACGCTGTTGCTGTCAAGATAAATAAATCCGCGCTGCAACTGAATGGCGTACCTGCTAAGCAAATGATGGTTAACAAAAAAACAAAGTAACATTACAGTATAACAGTAATACTTACCATACCTGCAAAGCAAATACAAAAAAAAACATAGTAAAAAATAAAACATTTAACGCAACCTGTGCCTACCTAAAATATATATATGCCGAAGCATGGGGGCATCCTCCCGCAAAAGGCAGGAGCAAATTGCTCCTCCACCCACTGCTGCCCCCACGCTTCGGCATATATGCTGAAGTATGTAACTGGGGTGGTGAAATCACCTCCGACAGCGCTGGAGTCACGGCTTTATATATCGTGGGAGCAAACGCTGTTGCTGTCAAGATAAATAAATCCGCGCTGCAACTGAATGGCGTACCTGCTAAGCAAATGATGGTTAACAAAAAAACAAAGTAACATTACAGTATAACAGTAATACTTACCATACCTGCAAAGCAAATACAAAAAAAAACATAGTAAAAAATAAAACATTTAACACAACCTGTGCCTACCTAAAATATATATATGCCGAAGCATGGGGGCATCCTCCCGCAAAAGGCAGGAGCAAATTGCTCCTCCACCCACTGCTGCCCCCACGCTTCGGCATATATGCTGAAGTATGTAACTGTGGTGGTGAAATCACCTCCGACAGCGCTGGAGTCACGGCTTTATATATCGTGGGAGCAAACGCTGTTGCTGTCAAGATAAATAAATCCGCGCTGCAACTGAACGGCGTACCTGCTAAGCAAATGATGGTTAACAAAAAAACAAAGTAACATTACAGTATAACAGTAATACTTACCATACCTGCAAAGCAAATACAAAAAAAAACATAGTAAAAAATAAAACATTTAACGCAACCTGTGCCTACCTAAAATATATATATGCCGAAGCATGGGGGCATCCTCCCGCAAAAGGCAGGAGCAAATTGCTCCTCCACCCACTGCTGCCCCCACGCTTCGGCATATATGCTGAAGTATGTAACTGTGGTGGTGAAATCACCTCCGACAGCGCTGGAGTCACGGCTTTATATATCGTGGGAGCAAACGCTGTTGCTGTCAAGATAAATAAATCCGCGCTGCAACTGAATGGCGTACCTGCTAAGCAAATGATGGTTAACAAAAAAACAAAGTAACATTACAGTATAACAGTAATACTTACCATACCTGCAAAGCAAATACAAAAAAAAACATAGTAAAAAATAAAACATTTAACGCAACCTGTGCCTACCTAAAATATATATATGCCGAAGCATGGGGGCATCCTCCCGCAAAAGGCAGGAGCAAATTGCTCCTCCACCCACTGCTGCCCCCACGCTTCGGCATATATGCTGAAGTATGTAACTGTGGTGGTGAAATCACCTCCGACAGCGCTGGAGTCACGGCTTTATATATCGTGGGAGCAAACGCTGTTGCTGTCAAGATAAATAAATCCGCTCTGCAGCTAAATGGCGTACCTAAAAACAAAGTGGTTAACAATAAAAAAACAAAGTATAAAAAAATTGCATACCTATAAAGCAAACATGATAAAAACATAACAATAAAACATTGCAGTATAGAATGCAGAACAATAGAGAGAGAATAGAGAGAGAGAACAATAAAACGACAACTATTTTTGTTTTTTTTATTTTATATTTTTTTTGTATTTTTATTTTTTTATTTTTTTTTTATTTTTTTTTTTTTTTAACACTTTTTTTAGTAACTTTAACTTTTAACTGTAACAGGTTTGGGTTTCTCAAAATGCGATGGCATCTTGGGAGACCCTGTGTTAGTGTGCCTAGTCTGTGCCGTGCTGAACCCTACGCTAATACTCCACTAGTGTATGGTAGCGTTCAAAACATTCACCAATGCATAGACCAGGATTGTCAGGACAGGAGGGACAACAATACCGGGTGTCACGCCTAAATCCGCGCTTGCTGCAGACACGACATCTTTTTTGGGGGGCTCGTTGGGTAGGGGTACTCTGGAGGACATAAGGAAAATGCCTCCCATGCAGCCGGCTTACTGCATTTGGATTGGGAAGGTGAGGTGGAGCACCATCTGGAAACAGAAGGGCTCTGACGATCTCTTCCTGGAATTTAAGGAAGGATCCAGTCCGTCCTGAAGCTCTGTATAGCACATGAGCATTCAGCAAAGCCAATTGAAATAAATAAACAGACACTTTTTTGTACCAGCGTCTGGCCTTACGGGCAACTAGGTACGGCGCCAACAACTGGTTGTTGAGGTCCACCCCTCCCATATTAAGGTTGTATTCGTGGACACAGAGGGGTTTCTCCACAACACCAGTCGCCGTAGTAATTTGGGTCGTCGTGTCTGCATGAAGGGAGGTAAGAACGAAAACATTCTTATTGTCCCTCCACTTCATAGCGAGCAAATTATTATACTGCAAGCAGGCTCTCTCCCCCAGCCTAAGACGGGACTCTACAAGCCGCTGGGGAAAGCCCCGGCGATTAGGTCGCACGGTGCCACATGCTCCAATCTGATGATCAAACAAGTGACTAAAAAGTGGCACGCTCGTATAATAATTGTCCACGTACAAGTGGTACCCCTTTCCGAATAAGGGTGACACCAAGTCCCACACTATCTTGCCAGCGCTTCCTATGTAGTCAGGGCAGTTTATCGGCTCTACGTGACTATCTTTGCCCTCATAAACCATAAATCTACATGTATAGCCTGTGGCCCTGTCACAGAGCTTATACATCTTGACCCCGTATCTGGCACGCTTGCTGGGAAGGTACTGTTTGAAGGACAAGCGGCCAGAAAACTTAATCAGGGACTCATCAACGCAGACAACTTGATGGGGGGTAAACAAGTCTGCAAAACGTTGGTTGAAGTGGTTTACGAGGGGCCGAATTTTGTAGAGCCGATCGTATGCAGGGTCTCCACGAGGACGACAGAGTTCATTGTCGTTGAAGTGCATGAACCGCAAAATCTGCTCGTATCGTGCCCTGGTCATGGAGGCAGAGAACACGGGCATATGGTGAATTGGGTCAGTGGACCAATATGACCGCAACTCACTCTTTTTGGTTATGCCCATGAGGAGGGAAAGGCCCAGAAAGATCTTAAATTCGGAGACCGTAATTGGTCTCCAATCTCTGGCAAGGGTGGACTGGGGAATAGTGGCGATGTGTTGACCAGCGTACAAATTGCTTTGGTCCACAATAGATCTATAGAGATCTTCGGTGAAAAACAGCGAATAAAAATCCAGTGGCGTAAAGTCAACTGTTTCCACCTGAATTCCGGGTTGGCCAGTGAAAGGGGGAAGTACGGGTGCTGCAGAAGTGGTGGGTTCCCAATTCGGATTGGCGAATGCAGCAGGAAGGGCACTATGGGCACGACGGGCCTGTGTTCGTCTTCTTCTTGGTGGCAGCGGGACACTACTTGTGCTTGCCACCTCGCCAGCTTGAACTGCACTTATGGGACTCGCCACGTCACCACGTGATACTGCAGTGCTGGATGTATGACCAGGGTGTACTAGGCCGCTGGTGCTTGCCAGTTCACCAGAAGGAGTAGCGGCGCTAGTACTTCTCTGCTCCATACGAGAGCCCTGCGGTTCTTGCACTTCAAGGACAGAAGAAGTTCGGGGTCTGGTACGCCTGACCCTAGCAGGGACCACAACTCCGTCGTCAGAGCTATCTGTCATGGAGCCGCTGTCCTCTACAGGTTCGTATTCTGAGCCTGAACTTGACAGATGAGTGACTTCCTCTTCACTATCTGTCATACTCAGAAACGTGTAGGCCTCTTCACTAGTGTACCTTCGATTTGCCATTTTGGCCTCTAAATTTAGGGGTACACTAGTGAGACTCACAGGCAAAAAAGCTCCTGACTGTTAGCGATTGATTCAAAACGCTACCAAAAAACTGTTAGCGATCGCAGGGATCAGGCCTGACTCTGCGAACGCTGCAGTTATGTGTGCTTAGTGTTTTGTAAGTGTCAGTTATCGATCGATACTGCACTTGGGTGGGCTGGGCTGGGCTGGGCCGAGGGGCAAAACGCAGGTGCTAGCAGGTATCTGGGCTGATCCCGCTAACACTGTGTTTCAGGGAACCCTAAACTGCTGGGGAGTATAGATCTGATCGGATCAGATATCGATCCGTTCAGATACTATAGCACTAAGGGAGGTGTATGCTGCGTGCGTGGGTTTTAGCGGTACTGGCGCTAACCTGACGCTGCCTGGGGCGACGCAGACCTTATCTGACCCTAAAAACGTAACTTATATCACCGCCGGGCAATTAGGGGGTTAAACCTTTATAAGGTAATAAACGGCGGGTGCCCTAAAACTATAATAAACTATAATAAACTGTAATAAACTACAAAAAACAAACTAGCTAACCAGCGTCACCCGTAACACTTATACGGTGATCGCTGGTGAAAGGGTTAACTAGGGGGCAATCAAGGGGTTAAAACCTTTAGCAGGTAGTATATGGGGGTCCCTGTCGCTATAAAACACTGACAGCGAACCTATATACTTACCTCCCTAACTAGCGTCACCTGTGTCACTAATACAGCGATCAGAAAAACGATCGCTTAGCGACACTGGCGACGGGGGGTAATCAAGGGGTTAACTTTTATTAGGGGGGGGGGTTAGGGGGGTACCCTGGACCTAAGGGGGGGTACCCTAGACCTAAAGGGGGCTAACCTAACTGCCCTAACACTTGTAACTGACACAAACTGACACCAATGCAAAAAAAAAAAAACTGCTATTGGTGTCAGAGTGACAGGGGGTACAGGGGGGTGATCGGGGGGTGATCGGGGGGTGACTGGGGGGTGAAAAGTGTGCCTGCGTGTTCTACTGTAAGTGTAGTGTTGGTGCACTTACTTGGATGTCTTCTCTCCTCTGCGCCGGGACGAAAAGACCGGCTCGAGGAGGGATGACATCACTTCCTTTCCCTCTGTTTACATTACAGAGGGAAAGGAAGCGTTTTCATTCGCCGGGAGCGATCGGGAGGGGGTGGCCATCAATGGATGGCCTCCCCATGACCTTTCATCGCCCGCGAATGAGAGCCGACCGCCTATGGCACCGGGGGGGGTCCGATCGGACCCCCTACCCGCGGGAGGCAGATCACGTATGGGTACGTGATTTTGCCTGCCCGTGCCATTCTGCCGCCGTATATGTGCGTTAGGCGGTCGGCAAGTGGTTAATGCGATATCTACAGTGAGAAAATAATTATAACAAGACTGTAAATAAGCCAAAAATAATGTGCAAACATTAAATGTGGATATGAAAAAAGTCCCTGTAAATAAGCCAAAAATAATGTGCAAACATTAAATGTAAGTATAAAAAAGTCCCATCAAGTGAAAACATCAAAAATGATATCTTAGTGAGTCCACAACATCAACAGAACCCAACAAAAGTCCAAGTGATGATTGGTAATAATCTGGGACAACAAAGGAGGGTCCACCACCAGAAAATGAAAGGGGTAGCTCCTTACCAGATGGCCATGACCCCCCACTACAGAGGATCACAGCAAGCAGAAAACTTTACAGGCCAGAATTAGGAACTGCCAACGATATCCACCAGAGGTCCTCTCATCATCAGTCACACCAACGAACCCATGGCAAGGATCCCATAAAACACAAAGGGGGCTCACATAGTGTAAAACTGATAGATTTATTTGTATAAAAACAAATGACAAAGTGCACACTTACAAAGCGTGATGTAATGAACAGCCTTAAGTCCGGCTCCGTGGCCACCGGAGCTCGGACAAACCCGTCCTGCTGGAATACAATTCGCTTGGGGGTGACGTCAGCGCGTCGTCTGGCTCCGCCCTACGCGTTTCGTGACATCATCACGTCTTCCAGGGGCACAGGCGGCGCGCTGCGTCACCTCCCTTAAATAATCCCAGACCTAAACCAAGCCTCGTTGTGGATCCTAGCACGCTATGGGCGACCCAAACCACCACAAACACTTCCGGTATCCGGATGCGTTCCACAGCGCGAGCGATCAACAGAGGCTGCATAATCAGGGCAGTCTATGTGGACCAATGCATGTCCACACAAGCCCATACATTAAAACAGCCGATCTGGACATAAACACTGTGCAAATGCATGACATGCCTGATAGACATAAAACAAAATGTAAAATATAAAATGAACGAAATAGAGTAAGTGTTAAGATGTGTTAGAATGTTTTACCCTATTTCGTTCATTTTATATTTTACATTTTGTTTTATGTCTATCAGGCATGTCATGCATTTGCACAGTGTTTATGTCCAGATCGGCTGTTTTAATGATCTGGGGGGCCCCTTGTTAAAGGGGGCTTCCAGCTTCCGATAAGCCCCCCACCCGCAGACCCCCACAACCACCGGGCACCCCCACTTCATTTTTTTTTTTAATTTTGGTTCGGGGTTCCCCTGTGGGTAATTCCCATGCCGTTTTTATCAATGAACTTTTATGTGTATTGTCGGACCGGCAATTCATTAATAGCTGCGAGTAGTTTTAGATGACTTTTTTTCCTTTGAAATGTCATATTGCTGTCAGACTGTTCTAAACACAGGAAACATGCGCCCCTTTACAGGCATACTATAGACACCCCCTAGGTACGAAATTTAAAGGGATATTACACTTTTATTGTTTCACTTTAAGCATTATTAAAATCACTGCTCCCGAAAAAACGTCCGTTTTTAAAACTTTTTTTGCATGGATCCATGTCCCCTGGGGCACGACCCAGGTCCCCAAACCCTTTTTATGACAATAACTTGCATATGAGCCTTTAAAATTAGCACTTTTGATTATTCATGTTCGTGTCCCATAGACTTGAACGGTGTTCGCGTGTTCGAACAAATTTTTTGCCTGTTCGCAAGTTCTGGTGCGAACTGAACAGGGGGGTGTTCGGGTCATCCCTACCTGTAATAAATAAACAATAAAAAAGCAGGGTACAGGCTAAAGGTGCAAGACAAATGCAAGATCAGAAGCAGGGTCAGAACACATGGTAAGTGGTATCTGAACACTTAAGCGAAGTGTATTAGAAGAGTAGGGACTGCATACCCTCCCAGCAGCCAACATTAGGTGGAGACTGACTACTGGGATCTGCTGGCTGCTGGGAGACACTTGCTGGTGGACACCTGAACCTTCTGCTCTGGTAACCACAGTGCAACCAGCAGGTGATCCAGGTACTGACACCTTGGTAATAACTTGTTTCAAGCACGAGTATGGGAAATATGTTTATATAGAGCTAAAAAAATACATAGGATATTTTTTCCATTTCTAAGGTTTGAGACATTTTTGCTCACTTTGTAATATTTTTATTATGTGTGGATGTTTTAACTTCATAATCCACAAAAATGGCCATCATTACAATATTTTACAAGCAAAATCCAATAGAATTTACTGTCCTGGATTATGTTATAAATAGGCCAAAAAACCAAGCCAGCCAGTACCCCTTGTTTTGCCAGCAGCCATACTGCATATAATTGGTGCCTCCTTTATAATGACCAAAACATCCTGCTGTCTACAAAAGTGCTCTCACCTATATCCACTTCGTGTGTCACATCACATATTCAATATTTTGGATTAGTCAAAATATACACATTGTGGAACTGCAGATTTGTAGCCAGCTATAGGAAATGAGCGTGTCGGTTTGTAAATTCCTCAGGCCCCAGCAGCAATCTACTAATATCTAACAGAATCCATGTCTCCTTGAACCAACCTCCTTGTTTAGACACATCAAGCTTGGTCTGTCTTGTGATCATTATAGACATAAGATTTAGGAGCTCCACAAACTTAATCCTGGGCGAAGCTTGAAAAGATCAGGATGGTTATCTTGACTATCTTTACTTTTCTGTGGAGTGGGGTTGCCCCCCTGATATTCTGGAAGCAAGTTAACCTTCCTTGTGGGCACGGCATCAGCCTTGAGTTTACCATTCAACGCAGGAACAGAGAAAGGAGAGTTCTTTATTTTGAGACATGGAAGTAGACGAGTGGTGAGCATAGGAACTATGCATGTGTTCGGAAACCAATACAAGAAGCCTTTTGTATTTCCTTCAAGAGAATGTATTTTCTGTTTCCAACTTTTTGGACTTTGTACATAGTTATTTATTCAAGTAAATGTTTCAAACAACCTGTATCTCTGTGGTATGAAATCTGACAGCCTGAGAGAGGCCAAGGCTCAGCCTAGGGAGGAGGTAGATGTTATTACCATAAGTAATTCAAAAATACTTTCTACTGATACAATTGGTCAATATCTGATGTAGGGACTGGCTTAACTGTACAAGCAAATGGCCACTGCCCCCACCTATAACTGGCCTTCGCAGCAAGGAGCACATGGAAGGGCGACACATGTCAAACAAAAAGAAAATTCCCAGCTCAACTTACCAACCAGCCTGCAACCAACTGAATTATCCTGTTTAACAGGAGGGGACACACTGGACACCTTTGCTGCCATTGTACTATATGCTGGATGTCCAGTGCACCCCTGATCTTTTAAAGAGGGGTGGACTCCTTCCAGGCTCACCTGCCCTCTATCTATCCATTATAATGCATGTTCTTCTATTATGGAGGCTCTCAAAGATTTATATTGTTAGGATTGCAGATAATACTGAGGTGCTGTGAAGTGGCTCTGAAGCTTACGTATGTATTTGCAAAGGTGTGCAAACTAAACCCCTTGTTTTAACACATACTGTTAGACAGGATATTTCAGTTAGTTGCAGGCTGGTTGGTAGGTTGAGCTGGGCTTTTTTTTGGTTTTGTTTGACATGTGTCCCCCTTTTATGTGCTCCTTGCTGCAATGGCTAATTATAGGTGGGGGCAGTGGCCATTTGTTTGTACTGTTGGAATACTGGTGAGGGAACGCACTGGACACCTTTGCTGCCATTGTGCTATATGCTGGGTGTCCAGTGTGCCCCTGTGCCTTTAACCACTTCCTGCCTGGCTATAGCAAAAGGACAGCCGGAAAGTGGTTCTGTTATTCTGACTAGGTGTCATATGACATCCAGCAGGATAAGCCATGATCACGCGCCCGCAGGGGCGCGCAGCCCGGCGATCGGTGGTGTGGTGTGTTGCTCTGGCACACCGCATCTGCGATCATGGTAAAGAGCCTCTGACGGAGGTTCTTTACCACGTGATCAGCTGTGACCAAACAGCTGATCATAGCGTGAACCAGGAAGTGCCGATAATGAGCGTTCCTCATCCCCAGTGAAAGAAAAAGCAAAATTTTATAACACATACTAAAATGCGGTCTTTTTTAGTTTGTTTAGCAAACGATTAAAAACCCAGTGGTGCTTAAATACCACCAAAAGAAAACTCTATTTTTATAAAATTATAAAAATTTAGTTTGGGTACAGTGTTGTATGACCGCGCAATTGTCATTCAAAGTGTGACAGCGTTGAAAGCTGAAAATTGTCCTGGGCAGGAAGGCGGAAAGTGCCCTGTATTGAAGTGATTAAGGAGGGGGGCCAGGCAATTTTTTGCGGGAAAGAGCAAGAAGATTGTAGCTAAAAATCATAAATGATTTTCTTCTTTTTTAATCAATGCAGTACATATTAACGGATTATCACCAGAATTTGTTTTATTATTATTTAAATCTAAAAACAGAAACATGTAAGTGAATTAAAATACAGCCTTTTTTAAACCACCATTTCTGAGTGAGAGAGATTAGGTTGATTTCTGTAATAAATATAAAATTAGGCAGAATCTTTGTGCAGACATAATATAAATATTGTACAAATTTGCTGAACATAATCTCATTATCATTATTTGAAGAATCAGTTTGAGGTGAGGATTAGGTTTATTTCAGCCAGAAATATTACATGAAATGTCATTATTTCAGACACGTTTTAAAAAGTGCACATATTTGCAGAACGGAATCTCATCATTATTAATAGAAGGAATATTTGGATACAGAGAGTACGTTTTTTCCAGCCAGTGTCATTTATACAGGGATCAGTGCATTTTTTTTTAGCACTGATCACTATATTGGTGTCACTGGTCCCCAAAAAGTGTCAATTAGGGTCAGATTTGTTTCGCTACATGGTCGCAGTCCCGCTAAAAATCATAGATCACCTCCATTACCAGTAAAAACAATGAAAAAAATTGAAAGTCCATAAATCTATCCCCTATTTTGTAGACGCTATAACTTTTGTGCAAACTAATCAATATACACCTATTGGGATTTTTTTACCAAAAATATGTAGCAGAATACATATTGACCTAGATTGATGTGGATTTTTTTTGTATATGTATTATAGCAGAAAGTAAAATAATTTTTTTTTCAAAATTGTCAGTCTTTTTTTGTTTATAGCGCAAAAAAATAAAAACCGCAGAGGTGATCAAATAGCACCAAAATGAAGCTCTATTTGTGGGGAAAAAAGGAGATCAATTTTATTTGGGTACAATATTGCACGACTGGGCAATTGTCAGTTAACCACTTTCTTACTGGGCACTAGGGATGAGGCGAACACCCCCCCGGTTTGGTTCGCACCAGAACCTGCGAATGGACCGAAATTCGCACGAACATTAGAACCCCATTGACGTCTATGGGACTCGAACGTTCAAAATCAAAAGTGCTCATTTTAAAGGCTAATTTGCATGGTATTGTCCTAAAAAGGGTTTGGGGACCCGGGTCCTGCCCCAGGGGACATGTATCAATGCAAAAAAAACTTTTAAAAATGGCCGTTTTTTCATGAGCAGTGATTTTAATGATGCTTAAAGTAAAAAAAAAAAAGTCAAACAATCCTTTAAATATCGTACCTGGGGGTGTCTATAGTATGCCTGTAAAGTGGTGCGTGTTTGCCGTGCTTAGAACAGTCCCTGCACAAAATGACATTTTTAAAGGAAAAAAAAGTCATTTTAAAGCTTGCGGCTTTAATGTAATGTCGGGTCCTGGCAATATGGATGAAAATCAGTGAGACAAACGGCATGGGTACCCTCCAGGCCATTACCAGGCCCTTTGTGTCCTGTATGGATATTAAGGGAAACCCCGCACCCAAATTAAAAAAAGGAAAGGCGTGGGGCCCCAAGGACCTATATACTCTGAACAGCAGTGTACAGGCGGTGCAAACAAGACAGGGACTGTAGGTTTGTTGTTAAGTAGAATCTGTTTGTAATTTTGAACTGGTACATTTTTAAAGTGTAGCTCCAGCCAAAAAATCTGTTTTTAAGCTTTTTGGAAAACATAGGGAACGGTTATCACCCCTGTGACATTTGTTTTGCTGTCTGTGCTCCTCTTCAGAAGATTTCACCTCACTTTTTGTCCCAATGACAAATGTTTTTTGAAAATTTGGGGTTTTTAGTGAAACAAGGATTGGTGATAAAGCATCAGTGGAAAGGAGAAAAGTTTTTCCCATATTAACTCTTACAGGAGAGAACTTCCCTTCCTATGGGGTAGATTTCATCTCACTTCCTGTTGTCTCCTTCCGTTTGCAAGTAGGAGTCATTTGTAAGTTGGATGTTTGAAAGTAGGGGCCTGCCCTATATACTCAGCAGAAATTTGGGCCTTAGGTGTTGTTGTAGCCTCAACACTGTAAGCCCTCAGAGGACCCTGCTGTGAAATATTAGGTCAAGAATTGTAATTACATGCCCCTGTTGAACAGGGCCAGAAAAATTGGGCCTTTGGTGATGGTAGTGCTGGTGCCACAACACTGTAAGTCCTCACAGTTACTCTTGGTGGGCGCTGGAATGGGCCCTGCTGTGAAATATTCAATCAAGAATTGTAATTACATGCCCCTGTTGAACAGGGCAAGAAAAATTGGGCCTTTGGTGGTGGGGGTGCTGGTGGCACAACATAGGGGCTGAAAAATTGGGCCTTAGGCACTGGTGCTGGTGCCACAACACTACAACCCCTCACAGATACTCTAGTTGGAATGCAGGAACGAGCCCTGCTGCAAAGTATTGCATCAAAAATTGTAATTACATGCCCCTGTTGAACAGGGGCTGAAAAATTGGGCCTTTGGTGGTGGTGGAGGTGCTGGTGGCACAACACTGTAAGTCCTCACAGTTAATCTTGTGTCAGGAAAAGCCCTCTTGCAAATATCCCAGCAAACTAAAGTTTAAAGGAATGCCTGTGCACAGAAGCGCCATCCGGCGATCGCACGCGCGCAATAGCGCTAACGTGCGTACGCGCATGCGCAATAGCGCCAATAGCGGCGCCCTGTGACAGCACTTGGTGCCAAAGAGGCTATTTAAAGAGGACTGTTCCACTGCTGCCTTGCTGTCCGGTCTACAGCGTTCCTGAAGACCCCTTGTGCCCTGTTACTTGCATTTGCTACCTGATACCTGTTGGACTGTTCCTGACTACTCTGTTTGCTGCCTGCCCTGATCCCGGCTTTTGGACTTTGACTACTCTGTTTTCTGCCTGCCCTGATCTCAGCTTTTGGACTTTGACTACTGTCCCGGATTTACCTTCTGTACCTGATCTGCCCGTCTGTGTTTGACCCGGCTTGCCTGTACCCTGCTGTCTACCTCCTGCTGCTGGACTACAAGACACCTCCCTGCTGTCTACATCCTGCTGCTGGACTACAGGACACCTCCCTGCTGTCTACATCCTGCTGCTGGACTACAAGACACCTCACTGCTGTCTACATCCTGCTGCTGGACTACAAGACACCTTCCTGCTGTCTACATCCTGCTGCCGGACTACAGGACACCTCCCAGCTGACTACCTGATTCAGCTCTCTGCTCCAGCCTTCCAGTCAGGCACTTGTGCCCCTTCGCACTCCCGAGCCCCTGTCATCACTACCAGGGGTTCCCGAGTCGGAGGTATACGAGAGGCCGTTCCCTGCATTCCGGGCTCCACCTACCAGGTACGTGACATCTTGGTGGGTGCAGAAACGGGCCCTGCTGTGAAATATTCAATCAAGAATTGTAATTACATGCCCCTGTTGAACAGGGCCAGAAAAATTGGGCCTTTGGTGGTGGTGGTGCTGGTGGCACAACACTGCAACCCCTCACAGATACTCTAGTTGGAACGCAGGAACGAGCCCTGCTGCAAAGTATTGCATCAAAAATTGTAATTACACGCACCTGTTAAACAGGGGCTGAAAAATTGGGCCTTAGGCACTGGTGCCACAACACTGCAACCCCTCACAGATACTCTAGTTGGAATGCAGGAACAAGCCCTGCTGCAAAGTATTGCATCAAAAATTTTAATTACATGGCCCTGTTAAACAGGGGCTGAAAAATTGGGCCTTAGGCACTGATGCTCGTGTCACAACACTGCAACCCCTCACAGATACTCTAGTTGGAACGCAGGAACGAGCCCTGCTGCAAAGTATTGCATCAAAAATTGTAATTACACGCCCCTGTTAAACAGGGGCTAAAAAATTGGGCCTTAGGCACTGGTGGCGGTGCCCAGAACCAAAAATGTTCTTACAAGCTATCAGCATGATCATTGAGGAGCAAGACGATAATTACTCAGGATAGTCACTCAGCATCAGCATAGGCAGTCTTTGAAGGGATCTGAGATTTAAAAAAAAAATATTCGGTTACATCAGCATCAGGTGCTTGGTAGCTGGTGGTGATCCAAGATTGATTCATTTTTATGAAGGTCAGTCGATCGACCGAGTCGGTGGACAGACGCACCCTGTGATCGGTTACAAAGCCTCCAGCAGCACTGAATGTGCGTTCTGAAAGAACGCTGGATGCAGGACAGGCCAGTAGCTCAATTGCATACTGTGCAAGCTCTGGCCAGTGATCCATCCTCAAGACCCAGTAACCCAAGCATTTTCAGTGGGAAAGGTGTCCAAGTCAGATCTTGCCCCTAGGTATTCCTGCACCATAAAACAGACGCTGCCGATGGATGCTGGAACCGATCATACTTTGGGGCTGCGGACCTAAAAATTGTCTGAACGCATCGGTCAAACGTCCACCTTCTCCACCGCTCCTTCTTTGACTGACCGAAGCTTTAGCAACACGTTGTCCAGAAACAGGAGTTTGTAACCTCCCAGTCTCTGGGAACGCGTTGCACAGACCTTTCTGCAAGGCCTTCCAAAGATGTTTCATCCTCTGCTCCCTCTGCAATGGCAAGATAAGGTCCGCAACCTTACCCTTGTAACGTGGATCAAGTCCAAGTCCAAGTCCATGTGTTTCTTGGGACTGATCCCTTAAAGACTGCTGCTGATGCTGAGTGCCAGGCTCCACCTCCATACTGACACAATCCTCCTCCTCCTCCTCCTCCTCCTCCTCCTCTTCCTGTGTGATCGGCGGGCACGCAGGAACGCTGTCTGGATAAAGGGGGCCTTGAGAGCTAAGGAAGTCCTCCTCTCCCTGCCTCTGTTCTGCCTCAAGTGCCCTGTCCATTATTCCACGCAGCATGTGCTCCAACAGGTTGACAAGGGGGACAGTGTCACTGATGCATGCACTGTCACTGCTCACCATCCTCGTGGCCTCCTCAAATGGTGACAGGATAGTGCATGCATCCCTGATCATGGCCCACTGGCGTGGGGAAAAAAAACAAGCTCCCCTGACCCTGTCTTGGTGCCATAGTCGCACAGGTACTCATTGATGTCCCTCTCTTCTGTGTGTGCAGCCGCTACAGCATGGCCAACGTTGAGTTCCACCTGGTGGGCTTGTCACAGATTAGGCGGTTCTTGGGCAGATTAAATTCCTTTTGGAGGACTGCCAGCCGAGCACTGGCATTATATGAGCAACGGAAATGCACAGGCCAGGACTTTCCTGGCCTGCCTCAGGACATCCTGTAAGCCCGGGTACCTGCCCCAGAACCGCTGCACCACCAAGTTTTGCTATACCATCTTCTTTGGGCAGTGGTACATGGTTCATTTTTCTCCTTTGTTTTTTCATTCAAGGTTGTTGTTCAGAATTTCTGATCTTCTTTTTTTTACCTGATGTAAGCTATACATTTTGGCACATCATGACACATTGATTTATGTACTCCCCCTTTTTGTTCCCAGATATCTGTGGGCAGTCACTTTGGCACGGTACTACATTATGTCTCTTTTCAAGACCAAGCCACCCAGTCTTTGTGTGTGTGGGGGGCATTGTTTTGTACGCGCTCCACTGGTGCACAGCTCTCCCACCTCAGCTCCCGGCAAGGACCACTATCTTGGCCTTGGCTCCACCACTGATACATCTCTCTATACTGATTTCATGTAAGTACTCAGGGGGGACTTATTTACCTCTCCCTGCCATAATCAGCTACTTATATAGATTAATTTTACTTTACTACACTTTTACAGATATCCTAGAGCATCTTGCCCCTGATGAGTGGTTACACGAAACGCGTCGGGCATTTAGTCATACAGAAACATGCTCTCATTCTACTATCAACTCAGAACATTTTCTTTCAATCAATTATGGTTTTACACTTTTTTCATCTATTTATTTTCACCGCTCAGTGCTGCTTTTATGTGTGTGTATACATATATTATGTGTTCATTGTATGTACTTACTTATCAGCTGAGACCACTATGTGGCGTCCAGTCTGACATATTTGATGTATTCTTGATGCCCTGTTGTATGCGCACATACATATGTGTGCATGGACAATTATGGAATGACATTCACTACAATGTTTTTTCTTTTATGTGGTTCATGTTTGTGATATGTTTGATACATTTTTATGACCAATAAATATATATTGTATTTTATTAACCTCCACACTGTCCACGGACCTCATTTTAAAGTCCCAAAACTCCCAAATTTTCTTTTTGAATCAGGGATGGAGGCACACCACACATGTGCCTCATATAAAGTCCCAAAATTCCCCTATTTTTCTCTGCATTAGGGATGGAGGTCTATGGACAGGGTTGGTAGTATTCCCCTGCCACCCATGTGAGAGGATTTCAGGGTCTGGATGGCAGTGTACCATGTCTGGATCTTGGACACTCAACTGGACACAATCACCATGTGTCCATGAGATCTTGCAGCACAGCTGTGACATATTACCATGTGGGACTGATTAGGTGTTGGAGCTTATGGGCCGACTTGTTGTCCGTTGTCCGGGAGTTGCGATGCGCTCTGGGTATCCCCCCTTTCCCCTCCCCCTCCCTCCCTGTATCAGGGCGGGGAGGGATATGCATATGCTCAGGGGGTGGGCGGGTGCCCACAGCGCATCGGCGCCACGCCTCCTGCCGCACGGATGATGTCACATTGGCATCGCAACGTGCAGGCTTTAGTTTTTCCTTCTCAGCCGGTCAGCTGGGTGATGTGGGCGTCTCCCATGGGCGGTATGTCTCGTCCACGTTAGGGCCCCTCCCCACATATGCCGTGCCGGCGTGACGCTGGTGGTGTCAGCGTGCACGTGGTGGGGGCGGGTGCATATATATATGGCCGCCGCTCACACAGTCTGGGTGTTACAAACAAATGTTGATGGACCATGCCATAGTACTTGGATACTTTTCTGGAATACATGTAAGTTCATATCAGGTTACTCCAATTATACCCTATTATTGCCAGTCATTTTTTCTCACATTTTTTCTTATGTTTTATCCATTTAGTCCTGATTCATCAGGTACTATTTCCACTGCCTTTTGCTATACCATCTTCTTTGGGCAGTGGTACATGGTTCATTTTTCTCCTTTGTTTTTTCATTCAAGGTTGTTGTTCAGAATTTCTGATCTTCTTCTTTTTTACCTGATGTAAGCTATACATTTTGGCACATCATGACACATTGATTTATGTACTCCCCTTTTTGTTCCCAGATATCTGTGGGCAGTCACTTTGGCACGGTACTACATTATGTCTCTTTTCAAGACCAAGCCACCCAGTCTTTGTGTGTGTGGGGGGCATTGTTTTGTACGCGCTCCACTGGTGCACAGCTCTCCCACCTCAGCTCCCGGCAAGGACCACTATCTTGGCCTTGGCTCCACCACTGATACATCTCTCTAAACTGATTTCATGTAAGTACTCAGGGGGGACTTATTTACCTCTCCCTGCCATAATCAGCTACTTATATAGATTAATTTTACTTTACTACACTTTTACAGATATCCTAGAGCATCTTGCCCCTGATGAGTGGTTACACGAAACGCGTCGGACATTTTGTCATACAGATACATGCTCTCATTCTACTATCAACTCAGAACATTTTCTTTCAATCAATTATGGTTTTACGCTTTTTTCATCTATTTATTTTCACCGCTCAGTGCTGCTTTTATGTGTGTGTATACATATATTATGTGTTCATTGTATGTACTTACTTATCAGCTGAGACCACTATGTGGCGTCCAGTCTGACATATTTGATGTATTCTTGATGCCCTGTTGTATGCGCACATACATATGTGTGCATGGACAATTATGGAATGACATTCACTACAATGTTTTTTCTTTTATGTGGCTCATGTTTGTGATATGTTTGATACATTTTTATGACCAATAAATATATATTGTATTTTATTAACCTCCACACTGTCCACGAACCTCATTTTAAAGTCCCAAAACTCCCAAATTTTCTTTTTGAATCAGGGATGGAGGCACACCACACATGTGCCTCATATAAAGTCCCAAAATTCCCCTCTTTTTTTCTAAACGCTGGGCATCCTCCTGGAGCATGTACCCAACACTGTGGTCAAACAGTTCGAGGGACTCTTCAGGAGGATATGGTGGGGCTAGGGAAGGAGTCACCAGAGGTGGGGGACTCGAGTCACATGACTTGACTCGAGTCAGACTCGAGTCACCTATTTGAGAACTTGCGACTTGCTTGACAAAATTAAATAAATTACTCGACTTGACTTTGACTTGTCGCTAATGACTTGCGACTTGACTTTGACTTGGGCTATTTGACTTGCAATGACTTGGCACCACCAGTGCTGTGTCTTGGCCTAGGCAAAAGCCACCCCCCCTCCACAAAAGAAATCTCCCCCCAAGTCCCTGCTTCGGGGTAGGTCAGTATTTTGACTTCATTTGTGACTTGACCAAAATAAATGACTTGACTTGACTTGCTTGACTTCTAGCAGGGACTTGACTTGACTTGCTTGCTTTTCGCCACAGTAACTTGGGACTTGCTTGTGACTTGAAGGTTAAGACTTGAGACTTGCTTGTGACTTGCACATGTGTGACTTACTCCCATCACTGGGAGTCACTGATGCCATTGAGCCGAGGTAGGAGGCCACGTTGGCAGCTGCTTTGCCAGATAAAGTACCCTGAGCATGGGTGAGAGAGGATGAGGAGGATGAAGACGGCTGGGTCATCCACTCGAACAAGTCTTCCGCATGCTCAACACGGCCAGCTGCCAAAAAAAAGGCCAAGCATGTCCCACAGCCACGTGCTGATGAGGATGCACTGTCTCCACAACCAGCACTGTTGCCTCTAGACACAGAGCCTGCTTGCCCTCTTTTATTGGCTTGTGACTGTCTGCCTCTCCTTGTTGGCCTTCCAGACATACTAATGGCCTATAGCTGCACTAAGCTGGGATATATATATATATATATATATATATATATATATATATATATATACTGATACTGCAGCTAGCAAAATCAACTGCCTGTCTATAGTATGAGAACACCGCCAACCTTCTACAGGTAGCTTTAGCTGAACACTGTGCAGAGCTCGCAAAAAACTAACTTGTAGCTTATTTAGCTGCCTGCGGTAGTGATAGGATCAGAAAAACACCACCAACCTTCTACAGGTAGCTTTAGCTGAACACTGTGCAGAGCTTGCAAAAAACGAACTTGTAGCTTATTTAGCTGCCTGCGGTAGTGATAGGATCAGGAAAACACCACCAACCTTCTACAGGTAGCTTTAGCTGAACACTGTGCAGAGCTCGCACTACACTAACTTGTAGCTTATTTAGCTAAACTATAAAGAAAATGCTGCGCTATCCAGTAAAACTAAAAAACTACAGCTGCTAGCACACAACAAACCAAGTTTACACAAAATGAAAAATATTACAGTACAGCGCTAGACCTACAAGCACAAATATAGAGTTGTATACACCTGTGAAAGAAGTGAAATATAGTGACAAGCATAAAAATGTATATGAGCAGTGACCTGCTGCCAATGAACAAAGTAATGTCTATATGAAATGTGACAAAAAACAAAAGTCCATAAGTGGTGAGGTAAGTGAAAGTCTTCTCCAAAGAAGAGGGGGATACCATATATCCTGGGGAGACTATGGACACTCGAATGGGGAAAGCGACCACAAATACCAAAGCACACAAATCTTCAAGAGGAAAAGATGGGAACTCTTACCAGATCCGTAGGACGCACCTGCCGTATAGCAGTGCGTCTATAAGGCATAAGAGGGTGGTTGTCCAGGATATCCAGCTGGATGACGTCCTCCGGGTCTCAATCACCGATGAGGAATAGTTGTCTTGGGCAGGTCACTGGACCTCTGGTACACACGATCTCCGGTTCCAGAACAAATTGGTCAGGAGAAAATACTTCTCAGTAGGCCCTTGGAGGAAGAAAAAGGGAACTCCACATAGTGTAGATCAAAATGGGGTTTTTAATGTCCAAAAAAAACATACAATATAAAAGTGATCACGAACAGATAAAATGTATAAAAATGTCAATGTGGGAAGTTGAAAAAGCTGGCCCTACGCGTTTTGACTCCACAGTCATCAAAGGGGCATCTTATGCCTTATAGACGCACTGCTATACAGCAGGTGCGTCCTACGGATCTGGTAAGAGTACCCATCTTTTCCTCTTGAAGATTTGTGTGATTTGGTATTTGTGGTCGCCTTCCCCATTCGAGTGTCCATAGTCTCCCCAGGATATATGGTATCCCCCTCTTCTTTGGACAAGACTTTCACTTACCTCACCACTTATGGACTTTTGTTTTTTGTTACATTTCATATAGACATTACTTTGTTCATTGGCAGCAGGTCACTGCTCATATACATTTTTATGCTTGTCACTATATTTCACTTCTTTCACAGGTGTATACAACTCTATATTTGTGCTTGTAGGTCTAGCGCTGCACTGTAATATTTTTCAGCTTATTTAGCTGCCCGCGGAAGTGATAGGATCAGGAAAACACCACCAGCCGTCTACAGGTAGCTTTAGCTGAACACTGTGCCGAGGTCGCACTACACTAACTTGTAGTTTTAGCTGAACACTGTGAGGAGGACGCACTACACTAACTTGTAGCTTATTTAGCTGCCTGCGGTAGTGATAGGATCAGGAAAACACCACCAACCTTCTACAGGTAGCTTTAGGTAAACACTGTGCAGAGCTCGCAAAAAACTAACTTGTAGCTTATTTAGCTGCCTGCAGTAGTGATAGGATCAGGAAAACACCACCAACCTTCTACAGGTAGCTTTAGCTGAACACTGTGCAGAGCTCGCACTACACTAACTTGTAGTTTTAGCTGAACACTGTGAGGAGGACGCACTACACTAACTTGTAGCTTTAGCTGAACACTGTGAGGAGGATGCACTACACTAACTTGTAGCTTTAGCTGAACATTGTGCAGAGGTCGCACTACAATAACTTGTAGTTTTAGCTGAACACTGTGAGGAGGACGCACTACACTAACTTGTAGCTTTAGTTGAACACTGTGCAGAGGTCGCACTACACTAACTTGTAGTTTTAGCTGAACACTGTGAGGTGGATGCACTACACTAACTTGTAGCTTATTTAGCTGCCTGCGTTAGTGATAGGATCAGGAAAACACCACCAACCTTCTACAGGTAGCTTTAGCTGAACACTGTGCAGAGCTCGCACTACACTAACTTGTAGTTTTAGCTGAACACTGTTCAGAGGACGCACTACACTAACTTGTAGCTTTAGCTGAACACTGTGCAGAGGTCGCATTACACTAACTTGTAGTTTTAGCTGAACACTGTGAGGAGGATGCCCTACACTAACTTGTAGCTTTAGCTGAACACTGTGCAGAGGTCGCACTACACTAACTTGTAGTTTTAGCTGAACACTGTGCCGAGGTCGCACTACACTAACTTGTAAGTTTTAGCTGAACACTGTGAGGAGGACGCACTACACTAACTTGTAGCTTATTTAGCTGCCTGTGGTAGTGATAGGATCAGGAAAACACCACCAACCTTCTACAGGTAGCTTTAGGTGAACACTGTGCAGAGCTCACAAAAAACTAACTTGTAGCTTATTTAGCTGCCTGCAGTAGTGATAGGATCAGGAAAACACCACCAACCTTCTACAGGTAGCTTTAGCTGAACACTGTGCAGAGCTCGCACTACACTAACTTGTAGCTTTAGCTGAACACTGTGAGGAGGATGCACTACACTAACTTGTAGCTTTAGCTGAACATTGTGCAGAGGTCGCACTACACTAACTTGTAGTTTTAGCTGAACACTGTGAGGAGGACGCACTACACTAACTTGTAGCTTTAGCTGAACACTGTGCAGAGGTCGCACTACACTAACTTGTAGTTTTAGCTGAACACTGTGCCGAGGTCGCACTACACTAACTTGTAAGTTTTAGCTGAACACTGTGAGGAGGACGCACTACACTAACTTGTAGCTTATTTAGCTGCCTGTGGTAGTGATAGGATCAGGAAAACACCACCAACCTTCTACAGGTAGCTTTAGGTGAACACTGTGCAGAGCTCACAAAAAACTAACTTGTAGCTTATTTAGCTGCCTGCAGTAGTGATAGGATCAGGAAAACACCACCAACCTTCTACAGGTAGCTTTAGCTGAACACTGTGCAGAGCTCGCACTACACTAACTTGTAGCTTTAGCTGAACACTGTGAGGAGGATGCACTACACTAACTTGTAGCTTTAGCTGAACATTGTGCAGAGGTCGCACTACACTAACTTGTAGTTTTAGCTGAACACTGTGAGGAGGACGCACTACACTAACTTGTAGCTTTAGCTGAACACTGTGCAGAGGTCGCACTACACTAACTTGTAGTTTTAGCTGAACACTGTGAGGTGGACGCACTACACTAACTTGTAGCTTATTTAGCTGCCTGCGTTAGTGATAGGATCAGGAAAACACCACCAACCTTCTACAGGTAGCTTTAGCTGAACACTGTGCAGAGCTCGCACTACACTAACTTGTAGTTTTAGCTGAACACTGTGAGGAGGAGGCACTACACTAACTTGTAGTTTTAGCTGAACACTGTGAGGAGGACGCACTACACTAACTTGTAGCTTTAGCTGAACACTGTGCAGAGGTCGCACTACACTAACTTGTAGTTTTAGCTGAACACTGTGAGGAGGACGCACTACACTAACTTGTAGCTTTAGCTGAACACTGTGCAGAGGTCGCACTACACTAACTTGTAGTTTTAGCTGAACACTGTGAGGAGGATGCACTACACTAACTTGTAGCTTTAGCTGAACACTGTGAGGAGGACGCACTACCCTAACTTGTAGCTTTAGCTGAACACTGTGCACTACACTAACTTGTAGTTTTAGCTGAACATTGTGAAGAGGTCACACTAAACTAACTTGTAGCTTTAACTGAACACTGTGAGGAGGACGCACTACACTAACTGTAAATAGTCTAGCTGCCTGACTGTGGTACTAATAGGATCAAAAGAACACCAGCAATATTCTTCAGGTAGCTGTAAATACTGTAACAAGACAGTTAAGTGATAAGTGGCACTGACGTGCAGCACTGTTGTTGAGGCACTGGTTGTGGGCACTGATAGGTGGAACTGTGGGCACTGATGGGTGGCACTGTGGGCACTGATGGGTGATGCTGGTGAGCACTGGTAGGTGGCACTGCTGCCTTTTGTAAGGTGGCACTGGCAGGGGGCACAGGTGGGCACTGCAGCAGCTCACCGTGATAGACACTGATGTCCCTCTCACGGCCGCCGGTGAACGGCTTTTTTTTCCAATTCACGCAGTCAGCGTGAGGAAAAAAAATTGCCGATTACTGGCTCTGTTGACATCACATGATCAGCTGTCATTGGCTGACAGCTGATCACGTGGTAAGGGGTCGGGATCGACCCCTTACTCCGATCTGTGATCAGGCGAGTCTCGTAGACTCGCCGATCACAGAGTGCATCACGCGCGCCCTGCAGGGGGCACGCAGGCCGCTCGTGCACGGGACAACGCCAATGGACGTAGTCCCAGCAAAGCAGGTCCCCACTGTAGCCGTCATTCGGCTATAGAGCGGATCTGAAGTGGTTAAAGCAACGCAGTGCCGGTTTGCAAAAAATGGTCTGGTCAGGAAGTGGGTAAAATCTTCCGGGGCTGAAGTGGTTAATTACAATCCTCTGGACATGCTCCTGCAACCAGTTTTAAATCCAGGTACCAATTCTAAAAGACCTTAATTTGTAAAGTAAAGCTTTTTATGGGGTACTGTGTCAAATACCTTTGCCATATCCAAATACATCACATCCACGGGCTTGCCTGTATCCAAATTACAGCATACTTCTTCATAGGAATGTTAAAAAGTTGGTCTAGCAAGAACAGTTCTTCATAAATCCATGTTGGTTACTACTATTGATACTATTTTTATCAGCAAATTCCTAGATATGGTTCCTTATCATTTTTTCTAATATCTTACATGAGTGGCGTCACTAGGGTTGGTGTCACCCGGTGCGGTAAAACATGGTGTCACCCCCCCAACTATAGTCACCCCTCAATACAGACCCCCCTCCTTAAGCACATTACCCCTTCCAAATATAGTCCACCCTCAGTAGAGACCCCCCCAATTAGTACAGACCCCCCTCCCTCAGTATAGACCCCTCACTAAATATAAACCCCTCCATCAGTACAGACCCCCCTCAGTACAAACCACCCCCTCCATCAGTACAGCCCCCCTCAGTACAAACCACCCCCCTCCATCAGTACAGCCCCCCGGGACAAACCACCCCCTCCATCAGTACAGCCCCCCAGGACAAACTACCCCCTCCATCAGTACAGCCCCCCAGGGCAAACTACCCCCTCCATCAGTACAACCCCCCTCAGGACAAAACACCCCCTCCATCAGTACAGCGCCCCCCAGGACAAACTACCCCCTTTATCAGTACAGCCCCCCCAGGACTAACTACCCCCATCAGTACAGCCCCCCAGGACAAACTACCCCCATCAGTACAGTCCCCCAGGACAAACTACCCCCTTTATCAGTAGTACAGCCCCTCCACCTGTCAACACCACAGAGGACATCCCTCCCTCCCTCATCGCAAGCCGACATCCCCTTCCCCCCACCCCTGCAGGTTTAGGAGATATCCACGGTAGCTACAGGTAAGCCTTATTATAGGCTTATCTGTAGTAAAAAGTGGTTTGTAAGGGTTTACAACCACTTTAAGTTGGAGAAACCTGTCCCTAGCTGAAATCTTTTTCAGGTCCTTTTCTTTATTATAGCACCTAAATCCCTGAAATCATTTTTAAAGATGCTCCATCTTCCTCTGACTTTGTCATTTGTACCAATATGTACCATGACAGCTGGGTTCTGGGTTCTCCCAAGCCCCACCCAACAGTGCTTCTCAGTATTCACAGTAATCCCAGTGTCCTTAATATGCAAAGTGCTCCTCAGTACCCACAGTGGCCCCCCCAATACTTAGACTGCCCCCCAGTACTCACTCTGCCAAGCAGTCACAGTGGATCCCCACACAGCATTAACAGCTCCAGAATCTGTTCTGACAGTCCCCTATGCCATTTCAGCGAACACAGTCCCTGGTGTCCTCACAGCTTCACTTCTCTTACCATCTAATTAGGGGGGCCCTTGTACTGCATAGCTGCCACTTATCAGCTGTGTGAGCTTTCCTGAGTCTCCCACCTGGCCTCATCCACACAACAGGCAGGGGTGGGAGACGCTGCCGATTGCAAAGTAGAGTGGGAGTCTTTTCAAATTAAAAATAGTTAATCACCCGTTGTTATCATAGAAAGTTTGAGGAGCTCCAGCCCTCTGCCCAGATCTGCAGCCCCTCCTACTCCACCTGCTGTGAGGATGACAGCGGCAGCGGGAAGGGTGGCTCGGGAGAGCTTACACAGCTGATAAGTGCTGCTAAAGGTAGGACAGTGCAGGAGAGGCTTACATTGAAAGGGACACTTTGATTAAAGGGGTACTGTGATGTCAAAAAGTTGGGAGTTATGAGTATGCAGATCTGAAAATATGGCATGCATATTTAGCAGACACAGGAAATGGCATTTCAAAGAAAAACAATGTCAATAAGGAAATTTTAAACAATGGATTAACCTTTATTCCCTCCAAAGTAATTCCATAACTGTTACTTTTTTACAACATCTCTAAACAGCATATGTTTAGTACTGTATCCCAAAAATTTAATGTAAGGGCTCCATCTAGTGTTTCTGGTTTAAATAAATTTTCATCTTTGGATCACATTTTTAGGCCATTATAAACGGTCAGATCCTCAGAAATATAGTTACATACAGTAGCTACATAGTTAGTCTAGTTGAAATAGCACACTAGTCCATCTAGTTCAACCAATAGAGAAAAAAAGTAATAGAAAACCCCCATATACACAATCCTATACATGCAGTTAATCCAAAGGAAGGACCCCCCCCCCCAAATAAAGCATGATTACATTTTTCTCCAGTGGGGAAAAAAATCCTTCCTAATCCCCTAGGAGGCAATTAAATATCCCCTGGATCAACTCCCCCTTGTGTTGTTACCTCTAAATGTTAGTATTCAGTCATATCTTGTTGACTATACATTTATGTATTTATACATGCTGATCATATCCACCCTTATCTCCTCTTCTTAATAGAAAATAAATTCAGTTCCTCTAATCTTTCCCCATAGCTGAGCTCCTCCATCCCTCTTATCAGTTTGATTTCTTCAGTGACCTGGTGCCCAAAACCAAACTGCATATTCCAGATGAGGTCTACTAATGATTAGAGATGGTCTGAACACTTTCCTGAACACCTAAATGTGTTTAAAAATAGATCATTTTTAAAGGTGCTTGATGCTTAAAGTGAAACAATAAAAAAGAAAAAAAAATTGGGGTGGGGCTCCCCTTAAAATACTTACCAGTCTTGAGGGGCCTGGTATGGATTGGGGGGACCCCCATGCCATTTTTTTAAACATTTTTGTATTGCCGGCAATTTAAATGTGCCTTGGTGCCGAGCAGCCACATATTTGTGCACATTAGTGCAAACAGTGATGTGTGTCGAGAGCGCGTGCCCTGCGCACTTCCGGTACAGTTACCGGCGGCTAAAGGAAAACTATCGCAGTGGTCACATGACCTTAAGCCACGCCCCACCTCTTGCCATGTAAAACCCCTTAAGGGGTCGGCAGACGTTGGCTCCAAGGGGTTGCTCACTTTAGTACCAGACACTTTTTACCCCCTTCCTGCCTAGGCCAATTTTCAGCTTTCAGTGCTGTCACACTTTGACAATTGCACGGTCATGCAAGTCTGTACCCATTTTTATAATTTTTATCACACAAATAGAGCTTTCTTTGGGTGTTATATGATCGAAAAAAGATCAAAAATGTTGAAAAAAAATGCATTTTTTTTTCGTTTCTGTTATAACATTTTGCAAATAATCTTTCTTCATAAATTTACATTTCTTTGGTAAAAATAACTCAAATCAGTGTATATTATTTAGTCTGTAGGAAAGTTATAGAGTCCACAAACGGTAACGGTAAGCTAGTCTTGCTTAGCTTAAAGGAATGGTGACTGCTACAAAGGTGACATAACACAAGTTATACTCCCTGTCCACTCATACAGAGGCGGCTGTGAAAAAGTCTCACACATGTGATATTGCCATACTTGGGAGCAGTAGCAGAATATGTTTTAGAGTGTAATTCTAAGTATGCCTATGATATGTGTTAGAAACGTCTTATTAATTTTGTGTAAAAAAAAGTAGATGTTAATTTTCTTTCCACATCTTCCAAAAACTTGAGGCAAAAAAATACATTTTTAAAAACTCGCTATGCCTTTCAGAAAATACCTTGGAGTGTTTGATTTTACATAGTTATGTAGTTACATAGTAGGCGAGGTTGAAAAAAGACAAAAGTCCATCAAGTCCAACTTATGTGTGTGATTTTATGACAGTATTACATTGTATATCCCTATATGTTGTGGTCATTCAGGTGCTTATCTAATAGTTTTTTTAAATTATCAATGCTCCCCACTGAAACCACTGCCTGTAGAAGAGAATTCCACATCCTAACCACTCTTACAGTAATGAACCCTCTATGCAGTTTAAGGTTAAATCGCTTTTCTTCTAATTTTAGTGAATGGCTGTGTGTCTTATTAAATTCCCTTACGCGGAAAAGTTTTATCCCTATTTTGGGGTCACCAGTACAGTATTTGTATGTTGAAATCATATCCCCCTCTAAAAAGTCTCTTCTCCAGAGAGAACAAGTTCAGTGTTCGTAACCTTTCCTCATAACTAATGTCCTCCAGAACCTTTATTAGTTTTGTTGCCCTTCTCTGGACTCTCTCCATTTCCAGCACATCCTTCCTGAGGATTGGTGCCCAGAACTGGACACCATACTCCAGGTACAGCCTGACCAGGGTCTTATAGAGTGGGAGAATTATCATATCTATGGAGTTAATCCCCTTTTTAATGCATGCCAATATTCTGTTTGCTTTGTTTGCAGCAGCTTGGATTGCATGCAATTGCTGAGTCTGTCATCTACTAGGACCCCCAGGTCCTGTTCCAGCCTAGATTCCCACAGAGGTTCTCCCCCCAGTGAGTAGATTGCATTCATATTTTTACCACCCAAATGCATTATTTTACATTTTTCCACATTAAACCTCATTTGCCATGTAGTTGCCCACCCCATTAATTTGTTCAGATCTTCTTGCAAGATTTCCACATCCTGCGGAGAAGTTATTGCCCTGCTTAGCTTAGTATCGTCCGCAAATACTGAGATTAAACTATTTATACCATCCTCCAGGTCATTTATGAATAAATTAAATAGGTTTGGTCTCAGGACAGAACCCTGGGGGACCCCACTTTCCACCCCGGACCATTCTGAGTACTCCCCATTTATCACTACCTCCTGAACCCGCCCCTGTAGCCAGTTTTCAATCCATGTACTCATCCTATTGTCCATGCCAACTGACCTTACTTTGTACAGTAAACGTTTATTGGGAACTGTATCACATGCTTTTGCACAATCCAGATACACCACGTCTATGGGCCTTCCTTAATCTAGATGGCAGCACACCTCCTCAAAGAAGAATAATAGATTGCTTTGGCAAGAACAATTCTTCATGAATCCATTCTGATTACTGCTAATGATACCGTTGTCATTACTGAAATCTTGTATATAGTCCCTAATCATCCCCTCCAAGAGCTTGCATACAATTGATGTTAGGCTAACTGGTCCGTAATTCCCAGGGATGTATCTCGGCCCTTTTTTAAATATTGGTGCTACATTGGCTTTTCTCCAATCAGCTGGTAATATTCCAGTCAGTAGACTGTTTGGCAAAAATTAGGAACAATGGTTTGGCAATTACTTGACTGAGCTCTTTAAGGACCCTCGTGTGCAAGCCATCTGGTCCCGGTGACTTATTAATGTAAAGTTTTTCTAGTCTATTTCTAATTCTGGCCTGTTAGCCACAAGGGTGCTTCCTGTGATGTGTCATGAAGATACACATTGCAGTTTTGGTTACTGAACCCCCCCGATTACCTCGTGAAGACTGAGGAGAAGAATAAATTCAATACCTCCGCCATCTCTCCATTCCTAGTAACCAGATTCCCTTCATCATTCTTTATGGGACCAATATGATCTGACCTCCCTTTCTTACTATTTATGTACTTAAAGAATTTCTTGGGATGTTTCTTACTCTCCTCCACTATGTGCTTCTTGTGTTCTATCTTAGGTGATTGCACCCTTACATTTCTTGTTGCATTCTTTGTAAAGTTGGAATGCTGATGATTATCCCTCAGCCTTGTATTTTTTGAAGGCCTTCTCCTTTGCTTTTATATGCATTTTACGTTGGAATTAAGCCATCCAGGACTTTTATTAGCTCTTTTAAATTTATTTCCCATTGGGATGCACTGGATAATGCCCTTATTTAATATGCTCTTAAAGCATACCCATTTCTCTTCTGTGTTCTTTGTTCCTAAGATTTTATTCCAATTTGTATCTTCTAGCAAGGCTCGTAGTTTAGGGAAGTTGGCTCTTTTGAAATTCAGTGTCTTTGTATTCCCCTTATGTTTCCTATTAGTGTGATTTATGCTGAAACTAATTGACCTGTGATCGCTGTTTCCTAAATTGCCCCATATTTCCACATCTGTGATCAGGTCTGTATTGTTGTTATTTAGTAGGTCTAGTAGCGCTTTGTTTCTAGTTGGTGCATTAACCATCTGACCCATGAAATTGTCCTGACCCATGGATTCATTTTGTGGGTGTTTCTCCTGTCTTGGCATTTCAGGAACTCGAGAAATATAACAGGTAGTCAGAAAATTAGATGCGTTAATTTATACTTATATATATTTTTTTAGCAGAGACCCTAGAGAATAACATGGTGGTCATTGCAATTTGTTATGTCACCATGGTATTTGAGCAGCAATTTTTCAAATGCAATTTTTTTGGAGAAAATACACTTTAATGAATTTTAATGCAAAAAAAAAAATCTCACACTATATAACCCAATTTTTTGGTAGAATATAAAAGATGATGTTATGCTAAGTAAATAGATACCTAACATGTCACTCTTTAAAATTGCGCACACTTGTGGAATCGTGCCAAACTATGGTACTTAAAAATCTTCATAGGCGTCACTTTAAAATGTTTTACAGGTTACCAGTTAAGAGTTACAGAGGAGGTCTAGTGCTAGAATTATTGCTCTCACTATAATATTCACAGTGATACCTCACATGTGTGATACGAACGCTGTTTACATATGTGGGCACACTTTAAAACTTTTCTTTTCAATTATTATTTATTTAATTTATTTTTTTTATTTGTACGCTGTCGTTTTTATTTATTTATTTTTTTATGCTTATTACAAGAAATGGAAACATCCCTTGTAATAAGAATAAGACATGTCAGGTCCTCTTATAGGAGACATCTGTGGTTAATAGGACCACAGATATCTCCTCTACCCTGGAAGGCATGAGATTTAAAAAAATCTATCTCTGCTTTCCAGGAGAAAAAAATGGCAGTGGGAAGTGAGGATGTAGCTTTCAGCCTTCCATGATCACAGAGATGCCCAGAGACCAAGCTCTATGGTAAACAGTCACTGCTGCCGCTTTGGATCTCAGGCTTTTCAATCGCAAGAGATAGCCTGTAGAGGTGCCGATGGAAGGAGAGGGGTTTCCCCTTCCGCTGCCTGTAAAAGCAATCCAGTGGTTAAACAGCTGCTAGGATGGCTTCTACAAGCAAGTGAATAGCCAGCTGAAAAGATAGATACCAGGATGATGCCTGCAGCTACAGAATTACTACTTCAGCCTAAGGACACAATATGACATCCTAGGGGCGGGAAGTGGCTCTATCTCTCTCAAAAAAGATATACAATTAATTTGGGTACAATGTTGCATGATTGAGAATTGTCATTTAAAATGTAACCGTGTTGAAATCTGAAAAATGGACAAAACTGGAAGAAAGTGAAACAGTCTGGACTTGTAGTGATTAAAATTAAAGCAGTACTAAACCCAAAAGCAAACATTTATTATATTGCAGCCAGGCCCGTCGCGACAGGACAGGCAAAACAAGCAATTGCTTGGGGCCCAGAGCTGGCCTGGGGCCCCAGCCGCACCGTCGCTTCCCAGTGTTGCCAACCGCCCGCCCGTAAATGTCCGTTATGGGCAGCGGTGCCCGTAAAAAAGATGGCCATGAGCCGACCATGTAACTGTACATGCGCCGTTCCGAAGCCGACCGGGCTCAGGAAAGCTCGTACTCGCTCGGCCGGGCGGCGCATGCGCAGTAACTTAATGACGCCGCTCAACACCATTTTTGAATAGATTCCAGAGTACACTTGTTCCTGGCTAAGACACGGCAGCCGCGTTTTGTGCACTCACCGTAGGCGGAGGAGTCGAGGGGGGTAAGTGAGGAGAAGAGTGTGACACTGGGGCAGAGGATGACATTACTGGGGACAGCAGCTGACATTACTGGGTCTGGGGACGGGCGACAGAGGATGTCATGGCATTACTTCGGGGGGGGTGAAGCCATGGCATGCAGGGGGACAGTGAAGGACACTGATGTGCTGCCCTGTGGACTGTGGAGAGGTGAAAGGAAAGCAGCACAGGAGCAGCACACACTGGTGTGGAGACTGTAATATGATGGTGGTCAGAGGAGGAGGCTACTGTGAGGGGGTGAGGAGGACACTATCATGTCCATAGTCTCTGTCCCCCTCCTGTAGTATGTCCGCAGCCTCTGTTCCCCTCCTGTAGTATGTCCGCAGCCTCTGTCCCCCTCCTGTAGTATGTTCACAGCCTCTGTCCCCCTCCTGTAGTATGTCCGCAGGCTCTGTCCCCCTCCCTCCCCTTCAATTGTTGAAAATGTTCAAATTTTATGCACATTATATGCAACAGCAGTATTTGCTGTAAACCTTTTTTATTTATATAAAGTGTTGGTGAACTTAAACTGTATCGCTATGCTGTGATTCCTGTAGGCTTTGTGTGCGCGCGTGCGGGGGGGGGTTGGGGGGGCCTCCATGTCCATTTTGCTCGGGGCCCCCGAATTCCTTCAAACGGCCCTGATTGCAGCTCACCAATTCTTACAGTATATATGATGGCTGTACTGATCTCTTGTTTTAGAAAAGCACAAGCTCTCCAGATCTTCTGCAGAATGTATCAGTTTAAATGGATGACACAAACCACTTAACACTAGTAGGGGTGATTAAAATAATCTGCTTTTATATATTCATGCAAAACCTTTATCTCAAAAGGTGTCAGGGCTGGCTCGGCCCTTCCTTCTCTCAGCTGGCCGCTCAGCTGTTGGCTAATTGCCAGCTCTCATCTCTCTCCACAGTTCACCAGCTTTTGTGGATCTGCTCGTCAGTCCCGCCTACTTAAAGATCTCCAGCTCACTTCATTCCTGCCTTCACCTTGGTCACATCACAAAAACCATCTCCTGAGTTCCTGTTTAAAGACTGGCTTTGCTGACATCCCTTCTGGCTCCTTACCCTGCTTGCTGTTCCTCTACTTGGATCCCTGACTTCTGACCTGGATGATTACCCGATCTGGTTACTGAACTCTGGCTTGGCTGATTACCCGATCTGGTTACTGAACTCTGGCTTGGCTGACTACCCAATCCGGTTACTGGACTCTGGCTATGCTTTGACTACTCTTACTCTATTTACCTTTTTATTTTTATTAAAAAACAAGTGTGATTTTACTGTACTTCTGTCTCGGTCTGGTTCATGGTTTCTGACAAAAGGAAAAAAAAACAGTTTGCTGTAAATGATTTTAAAGTGTGAGCTGCAGTTTGGCTTAAATCTGTTAGTATATTTAAATTGTCATGTACACTACTTGTAGGTGGGGTGTAGTGTGGCGCGGCGGCAATAACACACTCAGACCCAGTGCGATGAAAGAACTTGTATTGAAATAATGCAAAGACAGTTTACAAATAACCCGGTGGGAAGGCAGCCCAGCCAGGAACACTCACAGTTCCAGCAGCATGTAGAGACCAGGATTCAACCGAACTGACAGTGCCTGTTGAGAGGGGCCATCATGTGCCCAAGCAGAAAGATGTCAAGAGAAATTGCGAGCCCTATGCTTTCCCTTTTCATCAGGATCTTTTCACTGCTGCTAGGCAGAGTACCTGCCTGTAAGGTAAACCAGATTCCCAACAAAATAAAACCAGTGCGAGCTTATGCTAATATTCGTGCGCGTGCACATTGTTCATGTTCTAATACTTCTAGGCACAGATGTACTATTCCTGTTCAATGTGCTCGCATTCATGCGCACTTGCACACACATGTGCACGTGCACATACGAATTAGCATGCATACTTGGTGTCCAGCTGCCTATTTAAATTGGCCTGTCACCATGAGCAGTTGCTGAATGATCTTCAGCTTGTACCTGCATTCCTGTGACCTGATCCATTGAACCTGCTACCTGTGTATGACCCGGCTTTCTCCTGGACTCTGCCTTTGCTCCTGCATTAACCTTGTTCACCTGATCTCTTTGACCTCGGCCTGTTTACTGGACTTCATCACAAAAGGCAGTACAGTGCTATGAAAATGAAAACTAACAAGTACAGATGCAATGGAATAAGAAAAACAGTCTAAAAAGTCCTTTTAAGTTCCAAAAGTCCTAGCAGGTATCCAGTGATGAGAGTGAAGAGTTAGACATGTACTGTGACTTCTGTGACACCCTCCACCAGCATGCGGAATGGCCCCTCACCTCATGTAATGGACCCCTGAATAACTCAGTCAGGTCTAAAACAGCATTCCCAAAGGGTTAAATGGTCAGCAAGCCCAATCAACAATAGCGGTGGGATGACAGTGAGTAGGGATGAGCTTCGAGTTCGAGTCAAACTCATGTTCAACTCGAACATTGGCTGTTCGCAAGTTCGCCGAACAGCGAACAATTTGGGGTGTTCGCGGCAAATTCAAATGCCACAGAACACCCTTTAAAAGTCTATGGGAGAAATCAAAAGTGCTAATTTTAAAGGCTTATATGCAAGTTATTGTCATAAAAAGTGTTTGGGGACCCGGGTCCTGCCCCAGGGGACATGGATCAATGCAAAAAAAGTTTTAAAAACTGACGTTTTTTCAGGAGCAGTGATTTTAATAATGCTTAAAGTCAAACAATAAAAGTGTAATATCCCTTTAAATTTCGTACCTGGGGGGGTGTCTATAGTATGCCTGTAAAGGGGCGCATGTTTCCCGTGTTTAGAACAGTCTGACAGCAAAATGACATTTCGAAGGAAAAATTACATTTAAAACTACCCGCGGCTATTGCATTGCCGACAATACACGTAGAAGTTCATTGATAAAAACGGCATGGGAATTCAACACAGGGAAACCCCGAACCAAAATTTAAAAAAAAAAATGACGTGGGAGTCCCCCTAAATTCCATACCAGGCCCTTCAGGTCTGGTATGGATATTAAGGGGAACCCCGGCCAAAATTTAAAAAAAAAAAGACGTGGGGTTCCCCCTAAATTCCATACCAGACCCAAAGGGTCTGGTATGGATTTTAAGGGGAACCCCGCGCCAAAAAAAAAAAAAAATGGCGTGGGGTCCCCCCAAAAATCCATACCAGACCCTTATCCGAGCATGCAACCTGGCAGGCCGCAGGAAAAGAGGGGGTACGAGAGTGCGGCCCCCCCTCCTGAACCGTACCAGGCCACATGCCCTCAACATTGGGAGGGTGCTTTGGGGTAGCCCCCCAAAACACCTTGTCCCCATGTTGATGAGGACAAGGGCCTCATCCCCACAACCTGGCCGGTGGTTGTGGGGGTCTGCGGGCGGGGGGCTTATTGGAATCTGGAAGCCCCCTTTAACAAGGGAACCCCCAGATCCCGCCCCCCCCTGTGTGAAATGGTAAGGGGGTACTTACCCCTACCATTTCACTAAAAAACTGTCAAAAATGTTAAAAATGACAAGAGACAGTTTTTGACAATTCCTTTATTTAAATGCTTCTTCTTTCTTCTATCTTCCTTCATCTTCTTCTGGTTCTTCTGGCTCTTCTGGTTCTTCCTCCGGCGTTCTCGTCCAGCATCTCCTCCGCGGCATCTTCTATCTTCTTCTCCTCGGGCCACTCCGCACTCATGGCATGGGGGGAGGCTCCCGCTCTTCTCTTCATCTTCTTCTTCATCCTCTTCTCTTCTTCATTCTTCTCTTCTTATCTTCTTCATTTTCTTCTCCGGGCCGCTCCGCATCCATGCTGGCATGGAGGGAGGCTCCCGCTGTGTGACGGCGTCTCCTCGTCTGATGGTTCTTAAATAATGGGGGGCGGGGCCATCCGGTGACCCCACCCCCTCTGACGCACGGGACATGACGGGACTTCCCTGTGGCATTCCCCGTGACGTCACAGGGAAGTCCTGTCAAGTCACCGTGCGTCAGAGGGGGGCGGGGTCATCGTGTGGCCCCACCCCCCGTTATTTAAGAACCGTCAGACGAGGAGACTCCGTCACACAGCGGGAGCCTCCCTCCATGCCAGCATGGGTGCGGAGCGGCCCGGAGAAGAAAATGAAGAAGAGAAGAAGGAAGAAGAGAAGAGGATGAAGAAGAAGATGAAGAGAAGAGCGGGAGCCTCCCCCATGCCATGGGTGCAGAGCGGCCCGAGGAGAAGAAGATAGAAGACGTCGCGGAGGAGATGCTGGACGAGAACGCCGGAGGAAGAACCAGAAGAGCCAGAAGAAGAAGAAGATGAAGGAAGATAGAAGAAAGAAGAAGCATTTAAATAAAGGAATTGTCAAAAACTGTCTTTTGTCATTTTTAACATTTTTGACAGTTTTTTAGTGAAATGGTAGGGGTAAGTACCCCCTTACCATTTCACACAGGGGGGGCCGGGATCTGGGGGTCCCCTTGTTAAAGGGGGCTTCCAGATTCCGATAAGCCCCCCTCCCGCAGACCCCCACAACCACCGGCCAGGGTTGTGGGGATGAGGCCCTTGTCCTCATCAACATGGGGACAAGGTGTTTTGGGGGGCTACCCCAAAGCACCCTCCCAATGTTGAGGGCATGTGGCCTGGTACGGTTCAGGAGGGGGGGGCTGCACTCTCGTCCCCCCCTCTTTTCCTGTGGCCTGCCAGGTTGCGTGCTCGGATAAGGGTCTGGTATGGATTTTTGGGGGACCCCACGACGTTTTTTTTTTTTTTTTGGCGCGGGGTTCCCCTTAAAATCCATACCAGACCTGAAGGGTCTGGTATGAAATTTAGGGGGAACCCCACGTCATTTTTTAAAAAAATTTTGGCCGGGGTTCCCCTTAATATCCATACCAGACCTGAAGGGCCTGGTATGGAATTTAGGGGGACTCCCACGTCATTTTTTTTTAAATTTTGATTCGGGGTTTCCCTGTGTTGAATTCCCATGCCATTTTTATCAATGAACTTCTATGTGTATTGTCGGCAATGCAATAGCCGCGGGTAGTTTTAAATGGAATTTTTCCTTCGAAATGTCATTTTGCTGTCAGACTGTTCTAAACATGGGAAACATGCGCCCCTTTACAGGCATACTATAGACACCCCCCAGGTACGAAATTTAAAGGGATATTACACTTTTATTGTTTGACTTTAAGCATTATTAAAATCACTGCTCCTGAAAAAACGGCCGTTTTTAAAACTTTTTTTGCATTGATCCATGTCCCCTGGGGCAGGACCCGGGTCCCCAAACACTTTTTATGACAATAACTTGCATATAAGCCTTTAAAATTAGCACTTTTGATTATTCATGTTCGTGTCCCATAGACTTTAACGGTGTTCGCGTATTTGAGCGAACTTTTTTCCTGTTCGCATGTTCTGGTGCGAACCGAACAGAGGGGTTTTCGGCTCATCCCTAACAGTGAGATGTCTAGATGCAAATTCTTCTTCAACTCCAAGATACGGGTACATGTAATAGAATAAATACTATCTAGTGCTCTCTGAATAAATCAAGACACTGTTTATTAAAAGCTGAATGAAACTCACATAAGTTGCACTGTACCCCAGTGCTAGGGATGGTTGGCAATGTAAAAACGAAGCGTGTCTGCAGGGATCAGCGTGGAGAAGATGCGGGTGACGTCGTGAACAGGGTTATGTATATCCGTACGCGTTACGTCCCATACAGTGGGCGGGACTTCATCAGCCCACTATTGTTTACTGGACTTATGTTTGCCTGCTGATTCTGTACTGTGCTGCCCGGCTGTTACCTACCTTGGCCAGCTTCCTGGACTTGCTTTGTCTGCTCAGTGCCTTGATATCCGGCAGCCTTTGATCGCTGTCTGCATATTGGCTCTGCTACAATCTCCTGCTCTGGGGCCAAGCTGCTTCAGTATCCTATTCCTAAGACTACAACTCCCAGCTCCTTCCACCTAAGTGCAGACTTCACCAGCCAGCTATTCTGGCACTCGTGCCACTCCGTTCCCTCACACTCTCTGTCTCAGTGTCTTGTGCAAGAGAGGCCTCCACAACATACCAGTCGTCACCATGTACGTGATGCTGTCCCTACTCTACCAACTCGCAAAATGCCTGTCAAACCTGAGAACCTAGGCCTTAAAAAGGCTTTGCCTAACCAAGATGGCTGCTGAAGTCACATGAAGCAGCAACACCCAATAAGACCCAATAGGATAGCTTCCCCAGTGACCCTGCTTGACTTCCTCTCCAACTGCAGTGCCGCTGCCGAAGAGCGCCACCTGCAGTGGAGAAAGTAGACTGTACACTGTGAAAAAGTTTTAGACAGGTGTAAAAATGCAGTAAAATAGGAATGCTTTCAGAAATAGAAGTGTTAATAGTTTTTATTAGCAATTAACAATATGGAAAGTAAATGAACAGAAGGAAAATCAAATCAAATTAATATTTGGTGTGACCACCCTTTGCTTTTAAAACCACATCAATTCATCTAGGCACACTTGCACACAAGTGTACCTAGGCGGAACTTTGAAGGAACTTGACAGGTAGGTTGTTCCAAACGTCTTGGATAACTAACCACAGATCTTCCTTCTTGCCAAACCAATCTATTAACCTTCTAAGAGGAGGTGAGTTGCCATCTAGATAAAGGAAGGCCCGTAGACGTAGTGTATCTTGATTTTGCAAAAGCATTTGACACAGTTCCCCATAAACGTTTACTGTACAAAATAAGGTCCGTTGGCATGGACCATAGGGTGAGTACATGGATTGAAAACTGGCTACAAGGGCGAGTTCAGAGGGTGGTGATAAATGGGGAGTACTCAGAATGGTCAGAGGTGGGTAGTGGGGTCGCCCAGGGTTCTGTGCTGGGACCAATCATATTTATTTTGTTCATAAACGACCTGGAGGATGGGGTAAACAGTTCAATCTCTGTATTTGCGGATGATACTAAGCTAAGCAGGGCAATAACTTCTCAGCAGGATGTGGAAACCTTGCAAAAAGATCTGAACAAATGAACGGGGTAGGCAACTACATGGCAAATGAGGTTTGATGTAAAAAAATGTAAAATAATGCATTTGGGTGGCAAAAATATGAATGCAATCTACTCACTGGGGGGAGAATCTCTGGGGGAATCTAGGATGGAAAAGGACCTGGGGGTGCTAGTAGATGTTAGGCTCAGCAATGACATGCAATGCCAAGCTGCTGCTAACAAACCAAGCAGAATATTGGCATGCATTAAAAAGGGGATCGACCCCAGAGAGAAAACAATAATTCTCCCACTCTACAGACCTAGAGTATGCTGTCCAGTTATGGGCACCAGTCCTCAGGAAGGATGTTCTGGAAATGGAGCGTGTACAAAGAAGGGCAACAAAGCTAATAAAGTGTCTGGAGGATATTAGTTATGAGGAAAGGTTGCGAGCACTGAACTTATTCTCTCTGGAGAAGAAACGCTTGAGAGGGGATATGATTTCAATTTATAAATACCGTACTGGTGACCCCACAATAGGGATAAAACTTTTTTGGCGGAAGGGAGTTTAACAACACATGTGGCCACTCATTAAATTTAAAAGAAAAGAGGTTTAACCTTAAACTTCGTAGAGGGTTCTTTATTGTAAGAGCGTCAAGGATGTGGAATTCCCTTCCACAGGTGGTGGTCTCAGCGGGGGGCATTGATAGTTTCAAAAAAGATAAGCACCTGAACGACCGCAACATACAAGGATATACAATGTAATACTAACATATAATCACACACATAGGTTGGACTTGATGGACTTTTGTCTTTTTTCAACCTCACCTCTTATGTAGGCTGCCTCAAATCCTTCTGTCCTTCTGTCTCTTCATGTAATCCCAGACAGCTTCCATGATAATAAGATCAGGGCTTTGTGGGAGCCAAACCATCACTTCCAGGACTCTGTTACGTACCGTGTGGTAGAGTCTGACTTTGTAGAAGGAGACCTCTCTTACAGCCCTGGCTCAGGAGCCACTGGAGTGGGAACAGTAGACTCGCGTGTGCAGTGAGGTAGGAGTGCCTGTTGTGGTTTAGGCACATATGGATGGATGATGAGCCACCAGACAGATCCGGATGCTGATGTCAGCAGAGGCAGGTGCAGGTCAGCGACCTGGAAGCTGGCAGGTACAGACTGGAGCAGAGTAAGACAAGCCGGGTCAAACACAGGTAATCAATATCAGTAGGCAGGAGCAAGGTGAGACAAGCCAGGTCAAAACACAGGTAGTCAAGCAGGTAGGGCTGAGGCTTGAAGCGGAGTCAGAAGAACAGGCAGAGGTCAGCAACAGAGTATCAACAAGGAAGTCCTTATAGCAGGGTCAAGGCAAGCCAAGGTCAGCGTTGGAGAGATCGGGTAAGTCAAGCAGAGCCAAGTCAAATACAGGTGATCAGAAGGCAGATTCAGGTATACAGGAGTCACTAGCTGCAGATCAACCAGCACTGCACTTGTGCAGCTGCTGTCCTTTTAAAGGCATTGTCACCAAATAGGGTCTAATGTGCGCGTGCCCAAGGGGCAGCCTCCGGATGCCTAACTGGTTCTTCTTCTCAGGATAGGCAAGAAAAAAGGCATGGATCAATCTCCTTGCGTGAACATTACATTCAGGCTCCCAGGAATTGTTTTCTGGACCATACCCTTTCCTTTTAATAAAGAATTATGCCTGGTTTTGCCGTCTCCTACAGTCTAAACTGGCCTCTACTCACTTCCATCAACTAGAACAGGTTCTGGCGGTCTGGATCCTCTATCACTGGGATATGTAATTAGCGGACCTCCAGCTGTTGCAGAACTACAAATCCCATGAGGCATTGCAAGACTCTGACAGCCACAAGCATGACACCCAGAGGCAGAGGCATGATGGGACTTGTAGTTTTGCAACAGCTGGAGGTCCACTAATTGCAGATCCCTGCTCTATCAGGAAAGGGGTCAGGTACGTCAGGCTTTAACAAAGATACATGGAAGTCAGGATGAACTTTTAATGAATCAGGAAAGGATAGTTCATACGATACTTCATTAATCTTCTTTTTCACTGGAAATGGTCCTATGAACTTGGGTGCCAATTTTCTTGAGGGACATGCTAGCCTAAGATTAGCCATGGAGAGCCATACTTTGTCACCCAGCTGTAGGTTTAATTCACCTCTTCTCTTCCTGTTGAAAGCCTTCTTGCTGTCCACTTAAGCCTTGGTTACTGCTTCCTGTAACATCCGGTTGTTGCAGCTGAAGAAATTCACCATATCCTGGGCTGCTGGGGCTGGCGTTATACTAGGGGCAGTAAGGACACCCAATTATCTTGAACAAAGGTTGTGAAACATCTGATGTACTGTTCAAGGGTCTGATTAGTCCTTTCGGTCTGACCGTTGGTTTGGGGATGATAGGCTGAGGAAAGAGCCAATTCAATTTTCAGGTTTCACTCAAGGACCTCCAGAAGCATGAGGTGAATTATACCCCTCTATCTGACACAATATTTGCGGGAACTCCATGTAATCTGACAATCTCCTTGACAAATATTTGGGCAGTCTCTAAGGCAGACGGGGTACCCTTTGGTGGCAGAAAGTGAGCCATTTTGGACAATTGGTCTACAACTACAAAAATTGCAGTACAGCCTTCAGAGCATGGAAGTTCTACTATAAAATCCATAGAGATTGTCCTCCATGGTCTGCCAGGAAAGGGGCAATGGCTTTAATAGTCCCCAGGCCCGACTTCTTGCCGTTTTACTCTGAGTACAGACAGGGCATGCATTTACATATCTTTTGCAAAACTCATTCAGACCAGGCCACTAGAATATACATTGTACCAGTTCATGAGTCTTGTGAACACCAAAGTGACCTGCCAGTGGGTGGTCGTGAAAAAGTCTCAATACCTCAGCTCGCACATCCTCAGGAACGAAGACCTGGTTCCCTTTCCAGAGTAGGCTGTCTTTAGATGCCAGAGGGTCTATAAGTATTCAGGGAAGCTTCTTTGATTTGGGAGAGCAGATCCGTTTGGAGAAGCAGAAAGTTCCTGTGGGCAGGATAGTATCTGGAACAGACAGATCCTTGGGATTATCATACATTCGAGATAAAGCGTCCGGTTTAACATTGTTTGATCCAGGGCCATAAGTAATATGGTATGAAAAGCGTGAAAAGAACAGGGCCCATTGAGCTTGGCGTGGTTTTAGACATCTGGCGGATCTTAATACTGGATGAACGGCACCTTCCAACAAGTATCTCCACTCCTCTAATGCTACCCTGATAGCAAGCAATTCCTGGTCTCCAACATCGTAATTTTTCTCCGCAGGTGAAAGTTTTTGTGAGAAAAAGGCCACAGGATGCATTAATTCTTTGATGCCTTGCGTTGGGAAATAACTGCCCCTATTGCTATTTCAGAGGATGTAGGGCAGTGATGGATCCGGATGACTGAGAGTCGGAGCTGAGGTAAAGAGTTTCTTAAGTGTCTCAAAAGCCTCTTGGGCTTCTGGATTTCAGCGGAATTGCAAGTTCTGCTTGGTCAGCTGAGTAATGGGGGAGATTATGGCAGAGAACCCTCTAATAAATTTTCTGTAAAAATTTGCAAATCCTACAAAACGTTGTACTCCCTTCTTGTCCATCGGTACAGGCCAGTCCAATATGGCGGACACCACTGTGAGGGTCCATCTTGATTCCTGTTGTGGAAATTACAAGTCCTAGTAACTGGATACTTGGCTGCTCAATCTCGCACTTCTCTGCCTTTGCATAAAGTCCGTGTTGGCGGAGCCGACATAATACCATGCAGACATGCTCCTGCTGTTGGTCAAGTGTTTTGGAGAAAATTAGGATATCGTCTAAGTAAACGATCATGAAAATGTACAGGAAATCTTTGAATGCATCGTTAATAAAATGCTGAAAGGTGGCGGGTCATTGCAGAGCCCAAATGGCATGACCAAGTCATAGTGGCCGAACCGAGTACGGAAGGCTGTCTTGCACTCATCCCCAGCTCGGATGTGGACCAGATTGTAAGCTCCTCTCAGATCTAATTTGGTGAAGATGGTGGCAGATCGTAATTTCTGAAACAGCACAGGCATTAATGGCAAAGGATAGGGTTTTTTTTACTGTAATCTTATTGAGCTCACGATAGTCCACACATGGGCGCAGAGTTTGGTCCTTTTTTGCCACGAAGAATATTCTGGCACATGCTGGAGAAGTAGAATGGCAGATGACGCCTTTTTTAAGATTTTCATCAATGTACTCCTTAAGAGCCTCCTGCTCCCGTTCTGAAAGTTGGAAGATGCGCCCGAAAGGGATCTCGGCTCCGGGGAGCAACTCGATGGGACAATCATAAGAGCGATGAACTGGAAGGGTATCTGCTCCTCATTTACTGAAAACATCAGAAAATTCATGATAGGGTGTGAGTACTGCCTAGAGAAAGTCCTGATCAGAGTCCATACATAACAGTGTGGTTGGTGACTCAGGTGACTTGAAAGGTTTTGGTAGACAGTGCTCCTGACAGTAGGAAGATAGTTGATCTCTCCTGATACCCAATTGATTTGTGGCTTATGCGCCTGAAGCCAGGGTAAGCCCAAAATCACAGGAAATAGTAGGGATGAAATGGCATCCAAGGACAGTAGTTCTTTATGTTAGTCGAGTGTAATGACAGGCAGTGGGAGCGTCTCCTGGGTTACTTGTCCTGACTTGATGCAAGAGCCATCCGCCAAATTAACTGAAAGTCTGTGTGTTTTTTGCTGTGGAGGGATGCGTTGCTGGATGGCAAAGGTTGTATCAATAAAACAGCTACATGCTCCATGGAAGGAGAGAGAGGGCAAGATGAGTTGCATTGGTAGATACTGTAGATAAATAGGCAGGTATAGGAGGTGGGCACTTAGGCTTCTTGGCAGGGCAGCTGTGCACGTAGTGACTGGCCTCACCACAGTAGAGGCAAAGGTTATGCTGTCGGTAATGTGCTCGCTCTTCAGAAGACAAGGCAGGTCGCATAAATCCTAGCTGCATAGGTTCAGAGGTGTCTGGCACTGAGCTGGTAAGATTTGAGTGGGTCGGAGACAAGTAATGGGAGGCAGGAACTGGAGCTCTCTGGGTCATCCATACTGGACGGCTCTGCTGGAAAGACCGCTCTGATCGACGCTCATGGAGTCACCGATCGATCTGGATGGCCAGGGTGATCAGTGCTTCCAGGGTATCTGGTATACCAACTTGGGCAAGCTCATCCTTGAGACTTTCGGAAAGTGCTCCAGCTCCTAAAGTCTGTAACATAATCCTCCTTGCTGGAGTGCAAACAAAGCAGCCTCTGCCGTGGCGGTTCACTGAGGGTCATCATAAAGCTGAGCCATGGCGTTAAAGAAGGATGATAAAGCATGCGTCTGTACACTATTTTCTTCAAGCAGCCGGTGGGCCCAGGTCTGTGATTCTCCCTGGAGTAGGGATATTACAAATCCCACCTTGGTTGATTCCAATGAAAAAGTTCGAGGTTGTAGAGCGAAGTATAACTGGCTTGCGTTTTGGAATGCCCAAAACTTGGTTCGGTCCCCTGCAAACCTCTCAGGAAAAGGCACTCTGGGCTCAGGGGGAAGCATCAGAAAAACAATAAGGTAAATAGAGATATGTGGCGCTAACTCAAAGTGCATAAATGTGATGAAATAAATATAATATAATTCTTCAAGTAAAGAGCATATGCATAAAGAGCAAAATCACATAAATAAAGTGACTAAACATCCATTAAATTCATAAGAAGTGACATCAGATAAATAACAGTGAAAATTCATGAAATATGACATCAAATAAATAAATAAACAAATTGAAATGAAGGTGAATAAATCCAAAAATAATCTAAAAGTGCACCATCTTGGTGGGCGCAGGAATGGGCCCTGCTATGAAATATTAAATCAAGAATTGTAATTACATGTCATTGTTGAACTGTGGTAGAAAAATTAGGCCTTTGGTGGTGGTGGTGGTGCTGGTGCCACAACACTATAAGTCCTCACAGTTACTCTTGGTGGGCGCTGGAACAGGCCCTGCTGTGAAATATTATATCAAGAATTGTAATTACATGCACCTGTTGAACAGGGGCAAAAGAATTGGGCCTTTGGTGGTGGTGGTGTTGCCACAACAGTGTAAGCCCTCACAGTTACTCCTAGTGGGCGCAGGAATGGGCCCTGCTGTGAAATATTAGATCAAGAATTGTAATTACATGTCCCTGTTGAACATGGGCTGAAAATTTGGGCCTTGGGCACTGGTGCCACAACACTGCAACCCCTCATAGATATTCTAGTTGGAGTGCATGAATGAGCCCTGCTGCAAAGTATTGCATCAAAAATTGTAATTATATGCCCCTGTTAAACAGGGGCTGAAAATTTGGGCCTTGGGCACTGGTGCTGGTGCCACAATACTGCAACCCCTCACAGATACTCTAGTTGGAGAGCAGGAATGAGCACTGCTGTAAAGTATTGCATCAAAAATTGTAATTATACACCCCTGTTAAACGGGGGCTGAAAAATTGGGCCTTGGGCACTGGTGCTGGTGCCACAACACTGCAACCCCTCACAGATACTATAGTTGAAGCACAGGAATGAGCCCTGCTGCAAAGTATTGCATCAAAAATTGTAATTACACACCCCTGTTAAACAGGGGCAGAAAAATTGCCACAACACTACAACTCCTCACAGATGCTATAGTTGGAGCGCAGGAATGAGCCCTGCTGCAAAGTATTGCATCAAAAATTGTAATTATATGCTCCTGTTAAACAGGGGCTGAAAAATTGGGCCTTGGGCACTGGTGCCACAACACTGCAACCCCTCACGGATACTATAGTTGGAGCGCAGGAATGAGCCCTGCTGTAAAGTATTGCATCAAAAATTGTAATTACACGCCCCTGTTAAACAGGGGATGAAAAATTGCCAAACATTGGGCCTTGGCCACTGGTGGTGGTGACCAGGACCAAAAATGGTCTTACAAGCTATCAGCATTAAAATTGAGGAGGAAGAGGATTGGGACTGAGCATAACAGAATAGTCACTCAGCATCAGCATAGGCAGTCTTGAAGGGATCTCACATTAAAAAAAAATCAATCGGTTACATCAGCATCAGGTGCTTGGTAGCTGGTGATCCAAGACTGATTAATTTTTATGAAGGTCAGCCAATCAACCGATTCGGTGGACAGGCGCACCCTGTGATCGGTTTCAAAGCCTCCAGCAGCACTGAATGTGCGTTCCGAAAAAACGCTGGATGCAGGACAGGCCAGTAGCTCAATTGCATACTGTGCAAGTTCTGGCCAGTGATCCATCCTCAAGACCCAGTAACCCAGAGGATTTTTGGTGGGAAAGGTGTCCAAGTCTGATCTTGCCCCTAGGTAATCCTGCACCATGTGAATCAGACTCTGGCGATGGTTACTGGAACTGATCAGACCTTGGGGCTGCGGACTAAAAAATTGTCTGAACGCATCGGTCAGACTGCCACCTTCTCCACCGCTCCTTCTGTGACTGACCGAAGCCTCAGCAACACGTTGTCCAGGAGGACCAGGAAATTGTAACCTCCCAGGCTCTGGAAATGCGTTGCACAAACCTTTCTGCAAGGCCTCCCAAAGATGTTTCATCCTCTGCTCCCTCTGCGACGGCAAGATAAGGTCTGCAACCTTACCCTTGTAACGTGGATCAAGGAGGGTTGCCAGCCAGTAATCATCCCTCCCCTTGATACCACGAATACGAGGATCCTTCCACAGGCTTTGCAGGATCAGGGAGGCCATGCAGCGTAGGTTTGCTGAGGCATTCGGTCCAGAGTCCTCTGGGTCACTAAGGACGATATGATCCACAGCCACCTCCTCCCAGCCACGTACAAGTCCATGGGTTTCTTCGGACTGTAAATGATCCCTTGAAGATTGCTGCTGATGCTGATGCCAGGCTCCACCTCCATGCTGACACAATCCTCCTCCTCCTCTTCCTGTGTGATCGGTGGGCACGCAGTAACACTGTCTGGATAAAGGGGGCCTTGAGAGGTAAGGAAGTCCTCCTCTTTCTCCCTCTGTTCTGCCTCAAGTGCCCTGTCCATTATTCCACACAGCGTGTGCTCCAACAGGTGGACAAGAGGGACAGTGTCACTGATGCATGCACTGTCACTGCTCACCATCCGTGAGGTCTCCTCAAATGGTGACAGGACAGTGCATGCATCCCTGATCATAGCCCACTGGCGTGGGGAAAAAAAACAAGGTCCCTTGACCCTGTCCTGGTGCCATAGTCGCATAGGTACTCATTGATGGCCATCTGCTGAGTGTGCAGCTGCTGCAGCATGGCCAATGTTGAGTTCCACCCGGTGGGCATGTCACAGATTAGGCGATTCTTGGGCAGGTTAAATTCCTTTTGGAGGTCTGCCAGCTGAGCACTGGCATTATATGACCTGCGGAAATGTACACAGACTTTCCTGGCCTTTCAGGACATCCTGTAAGCCTGGGTACCTGCCCAAGAACTGCTGCACCACCAAGTTAAGGATGTGAGCCAAACAGGGCACATGGGTAAGTTGTCCCTATTGGGGGGCGGAGAGGAGGTTGGTGCCATTGTCGCAAACCACCATACATGCCTTAAGCTGGCGTGGCGTCAACCACCTCTGAACCTGCCCCTGCAGAGCTGACAGAATCTCTGTCCCAGTGTGGCTCCTGTACTCCAAGCACACCAGCTCAAGCACTGCATGGCATCTTTTTGCCTGTGTGCTTGCGTAGCCCCTTGAACGCCTACGGAGCACCGCTGGTTCCGAGGACAAATCAGCACAGGAAGAGGCCATGGAGCAAGAAGAAGAAGAGGGGGTGGAGGAGAGAGGTGTGGCAGAATCACCACTAGTAGAATTTTGGAGGCGTGGTGGGGGAACAACCTCCAACACTACTGCACCCTGTCCTGCATCCTTCCCAGCTGCCAGAAGAGTCACCCAGTGTGGGGTGAAAGATAGGTAACCTCCCTGTCCATGCCTGCTGGACCATCAGTCAGAGGTAATATGCACCTTACCGCTGACCGCCCTGTCCAGCGAGGCCAAGACATTGCCTTCCACATGCCGGTAGAGAGTCGGAATCGCCTTCCATGAGAAAAAGTGGCATTTGGGAACCTGCCACTGAGGAACCGCACATTCCACAAACTCACGGAAGGGGGCAGAGTCTACCAACTGAAAAGGCAGCAGTTGAAGTGCTAGCAATTTAGCCAAGCTAACATTCAACCACTGGGCATGTGGATGGCTGGGAACAAACTTCTTTCGGCAGTGCAGCAGCTGGGGCAGGGAAATTTGGTACAATCTGACATTGGTGTACCGATAGCAGATTGCCCGCAAGTACTTGGCTGTGACACACCTAATTCTACACCTTCATTCCTCTCAGTGCAGGTTCCAGAGAGGACTGAAGGTATAGTGGGGTTGGAGATCCCAGCTGATGAGGAGCAAGGAGAGGTCACGCGAGATACGCTTGAGACATATGTTGCAAATAGCAGCGGTGGAATCTGATGCACTTGTCTCAAAAAAGCCCACACCAAAGAACTTTTGGAATAACACACAGAGACAGCAGCGCCCTGCACATGCGGAGCTCTGTGGTGTGATGCAGTTGGTGTGCTGTCCTTAAGCTGGCCCCTGGAGGGCATCCTGCCTCGTTGGAGATGTGCCTCCTCCTCCCTCCTATCAGACACCCACGTGGAGTCAGTGACCTCATCATCCCCTCCCTCCTCATCACTGGAGCAAAGCTGGCAGTATGCTGCAGCTGGGGGAACATGACTGCCAGATTGCTGTCCTTCTTGGGCACCCCCTCTCTCTGGGCTCACGTTACTGCCTTCCTCTAGCTGGGTTCCATCATCGGAGCCTTCAAAACGCTGGGCATCCTCCTGGATCATGTACCCAACACTGTGGTCAAACAGTTCGGGGGACTCCTCAGGAGGACATGGTGGGGCTAGGGAAGGAGTGACTGATGCCATTGAGCCGAGGAAAGAGGCCACATTGGCAGCTGCTTTGCCAGACAAAGTACCCTGAGCCTGGGAGAGGGGAGGATGAGGAGGATGAGGACGGCTTGGTCATCCACTCTACCAAGTCTCAACATGGCCAGCTGCCAAAAAATAAGGACAAGCGTGTCCCACGGCCACGTGCTGATGAGGATGCACTGTCTCCATGACCAATACTGTTGCCTCTAGACACAGAGCCTGCTTGCCCTCTTTTATTGGCTTGTGACTGTCTGCCTCTCCTTGTTGGCCTTCCAGACATACTAATGGCCTGCAGTGAGATGTAGCGGCACAAAGCTGGGATGTATATATATACTGATACGGCAGCTAGCATAAACAACTGCCTGCCTGTAGTATTATTAGTATGAGAACCCCAGCAATTGTCTTCAGGTAGCTTTAGGTGACCACTGTGCAGAGGACACAGTACACTATCTGTAAATACTGTAGCTGCCTGCCTGTGGTATTAATAGGATCAGAACAACAGCAATTGTCTTCAGGTAGATTTAGGTGCACACTGTGCAGAGGACGCAGTACAATAACTGTAAATACTGCAGCTGCCTGCCTGTGGTACTAATAGGATCAGAAGAACACCACCAATTTTCTTCAGGTAGCTTTAGGTGCACACTGTGCAGAGGACGCACTACACTAACTGTAAATACTGCAGCTGCCTGCGGTACTAATAGGATCAGAAGAACACCACCAATTTTCTTCAGGTAGCTTTAGGTGGACACTGTGTAGAGGATGCACTACACTAACTGTAAATACTGCAGCTGCCTGCGGTACTAATAGGATCAGAAGAACACCACCAATTTTCTTCAGGTAGCTTTAGGTGCACACTGTGCAGAGGACGCACTACACTAACTGTAAATAGTGCAGCTGCCTGCGGTACTAATAGGATCAGAAGAACACCACCAATTTTCTTCAGGTAGCTTTAGGTGCACACTGTGCAGAGGACGCACTACACTAACTGTAAATACTGCAGCTGCCTGCAGTACTAATAGGATCAGAAGAACACCACCAATTTTCTTCAGGTAGCTTTAGGTGGACACTGTGCAGAGGACGCACTACACTAACTGTAAATACTGCAGCTGCCTGCGGTACTAATAGGATCAGAAGAAGACCACCAATTTTCTTCAGGTAGCTTTAGGTGCACACTGTGCAGAGGATGCACTACAATAACTGTAAATAGTGCAGCTGCCTGTGGTACTAATAGGATCAGAAGAACACCACCAATTTTCTTCAGGTAGCTTTAGGTGCACACTGTGCAGAGGACGCACTATACTAACTGTAAATATTGTAGCTAATAGGACTAATAGGATAAGAAGAACACCAGCAATTTTCTTCAGGTGTAAATACTGTAAAAACACCTGTCTGTCTGTCAGTAGGAAGAGAATAACAGGGACGGATCTAGCTAAACTGAATACAGTGTATATATATATATATATATATATATACAACACCTAGGATGCATATATATACACAATACACTGTAAGTGCAGCTAACTGACTCGCCTGCCTGCATTATCTAACTTAAATCAAATGACACTGTCTCTCTGTCTATCTCTCTGCCACTGCCGCAACACACTACACAAGGCGGGCGGCCTTATATAGTGTGGGGCGTGTACTAAACCCCCTGAGCCATAATTGGCCAAAGCCACCCTGGCTTTGGCCAATTACAGCTCTCTGTACAGACGGCGCTGTGCATGCGGTAATAGTGCATGCTTGGCCAATTATCAGCCAGCAATGCACTGCGATGCCGCAGTCAATTATGGGCCGTGACGCACCACTCGAATTTGGTGTGAATGGCCCATAACGTTTGAAATTCGACATGGGTTCGACTCGAACTCTAAACTCATCCCTAGTCAGCAACAGAGTATCAGCAAGGAAGTCCTTATAGCAGGGTCAGCATTGGAAAGATCGGGTAAGTCAAGCAGAGCCGGGTAAAATACAGGTGATCAGAAGGCAGGTTCAGGTATACAGGAGGCACTAGCTGCAGATCAAATAGCACTGCACTTGTGCAGCTGCTGTCCTTTTAAAGGCCCATTGGTGCCAAACAGCGTCTAATGTGTGCATGCATGGCATCCGTTGCGTGCTCTCACGCATGCGCACACACCGGCGCGTCTGGCACATCTGGCGCGTGCTATCCACACACGGCATTGTCTGAGTGGTGCATGTGTGCGCATGTGCGCACGCACCTCCGTCCTGTCATGGCAGATCCCTAACAGACTCCTTGTTCATGAAGATACAACCAGCCCCCAATTACGCCAACCTCACGATTCGCCTATGGGAGACTACGTGTATCTGAGAACACAATCTATTCGCAGCTTACCTGGTCTTCTATGGCTGCTACATCGATGATATTATCACCATCTGGGATGGTCCTCTACAAACCGTACAGGAATTCGTATCCCATTGCAATTTGAATACCTTTGGTCTCTCCTTTACTTCAGAGGTTAACACTACCTCTCTCTGCTCCTTGGATTTGGAACATAGCCACCCGGAGTCTAATATCACAGCTAAAAGTTACACCAAGCCTACATCAGGCAACTCTTTTCTACATTTTACCAGTTGTCACCACCCTAGATGGGAAAAAATATTCCTAAAAGACAATTTTGCCATTTACGGCACAATTGCACTAGACTAGAGCACTACAACATACAAGCTCCCCTCAAACAGAAATTCTAGAGATATGTATATATATCCATTAATTTTCAATATGTTTCAATGACTTTTGCAATGACCCCCCCTCCCCTTTGGACAATGCGCATGTGTCTTTCATGTGTGTACATGTGTGCGGTTATACATACATGTTACATGGGTGTAAGTGTTTTGTGCACACACGGACTGACGTGTGTGCATGGTCACATGAGTTATTACATACCTTTCTTGCTATCATCATCCATAATTAATTTACCATTTAAAGAAATTATGCACATATTCCTTTAAGAGGTGCGTCTCGTCATAGCACAATGGATAGATGTATCCTTTGTAGTGATGTCTGAGTATCATTATTATTTTTAATGTATTATCTCTCAACCAATTGATCTATAATAATGATTTTTAATGATTTTTATTAATGATTTTTTTACTAATGAATTTTTTACTTAATTTCTATCCATTTCATTAATGAATTCATTAGTTCTTTCTTCTTTTTAAACATCACAACATTATTAATGATTTTAACTAACAAGCAAGCTTTTACTTATGTATATCTATATCCATTCGTTTTTCTACCATCTATTCCTTTAACTTGTTTATTTGACTGATGTCTGTCATAGCCTATCAGATCTTCTTTCCTTCAGTCTTCCTGTATTTAAAAATGTCAGTCATGTCAGCCAATCACGGTCTGATGAAGAAGCTTGTACCTCCACTTTTACCCATGAATAGTCGTATTTCCTGTTCCTGTGACATCACATCCGGTCCGGTGCCATCTTGTGGTTCCCGCTGGTCACGGCCATGATCAGCTGCTCCAGCCTTCCTGCTTCCTGGCTCCCAGCACTTTCTGGATGACTACAAACACACTATCCATGCCCCAGACTTCAGAGGATGATCAGGACGCTCTCTTTGCGCATTCTAGAGCTTCCAGGACTGGCGATCTTATTACACATGCTGACCTAATTCTAACTCAATTGTGAGTTACTAAAATTCTTGGAAATACTGCACTCAGTCTGGTGCCCCTCTGTTCCCCTTTGAAGATACTGAAGATAGTTCCTAATGACATTGGCTGTATGTTGGGGGTTGTTGTCCTGCTGCAGAATAAATTTGGGGCCAATCACACGCTTCCCTGATGGTATGGCATGATGGATAAGTATCTGCCTATATTTCACAGCATTGAGGACACAATTGATCCTGACCAAATCTCCAACGCCATTTGCAGAAATCCAGTCCCAAACTAGCAAAGAATGTTAACCATTGTCGGCACCTAGGTCTGAACCTGCAACCTCTCTTGTGTCTTTCTTTGAATCTTGTTTCTCTTGAACTTTGAACCCTATTGCTCCTCCAATGAACTTCCTATTTTAACTCTGCCTTTACACTTCCTGTTTGCCAGATTTTTATGCTCTTTCCAGCCAATATCTCACTCTCAATATGTCACTCCTGCTGCCTTTCGTATCTTCACTACCACATGTTATCGACCTTTGGCTTGTTCCTCGACAACACTTCTGCTTGATCCCAACTTACAACCACTTTATACTGACCTTTGGCTGGTTTACTTACTATGCTTCTGCTGTATCCCTACCTGCTATATCTGCTTTTTGACCATGATTTGCTTACCTCCTGGTGGGGTGATCCTGAGGACTGTGAACTGGTACTAACACGCAACAAAACCCATCTTCTCCATCAAGAGATCTGGTAAATATTGATTAGTGCATAGACTCCACACCACAGGTGACCCCGGAGTCATCTGCCAGGGTGATCTGCTTGTGGATTTATCCTCTCGACTGCTTTAGTCTCTGAGCCTGACCAAGCACCGTGACAACCATGCTATACTTTTGCCTGCAAATACGCATTATTGTACCACTCTCCAGCCCTTCGGGAAACAAACTGCCTCCTACTACAGCCAAGTATTTCAAATTTTGACTCATCAGCCCAGAGCACCTGCTGACGTTTTTCTACACCCCAGTTTTTGTGCATAGTTGAGTTGTTTAGCCTTGCTTTCCCGTCAGAGGTATGGCTTTTTGGCTACAATTTATTCACGAAGACCACTTCTGGACAGACTTCTCCAGACAGTAGATGGGTGTACCTGGGGCCCACTGTTTTTTGCCAGCTCTTTGCTAATGGCACTGCTGGACATCTTCTGTTGTTGAAGGGAAGTAAGCATGATGTGTCTTTTATCTTCTGCATTAAGTTTCCTCGGCTGACCACTGCGTCTACAGTCCTCAACATTGCCCGTTTCTTTGTGCTTCTTTAAAAGAGCTTGAACAGCACATCTTGAAACCCCAGTTTGCTTTGAAATATTTGCCTGGGAAAAGCCTTGCTGATGCAGTATGACTACCTTGTGTCTTGTTGCTGTGCTCAGTCTTGACATGAAATTGTCTTCCACAACCTCTTCTTAGTAGCAGAATTTGGCTGTTCCTCATCCAGTTTTAGGCTTCCTACACAGCTATTTCTGTTTAATGACTGTGTTTTAACCTGCATATACAATAGATGATCATTAGTACCTCCTTGATATAACTGGCTAATCATCCATCCAAGTCTAATCCTATAAAACCCCTGACTTTGTGCAACTGTATAAAGTGTGCCAGTGTAAGAATTGATGGTGGTTGAAAGCCTAATGTTGCGTACACATGAGTGCAATGTCCTTCAGAAAAAGTCCAATGGGAGCTTTTCATCGTATATTCCGACCGTGTGTATGCCCCATCAGACTTTTTCCTACGAAAATTCAGACGGACTTAGATAGAGAACACGTTCTAAATTTTTCCAATGGAACTAATTACTATCGGGAAACCTGCTCATCTGTATGCTGTTCCGACATACTAAAAACGACGCATGCTCTGAAGCAAGTACGAGACGGAAACGCTAGGTCTGGTAAAACTAGCGTTTGTAATGGAGATAGCACATTCCTCACGCTGCAAATGCTGTGATCTTTTAATGCAGCGCATTCTTTTGTGCTTTATAATGCTAGAATAATGAATTTGTTTTGCTGCTGATATTCACACAAACTTATTTCTTTATTATTTCTCGTGTTGTCATGAATAATCTTTATTATTTTTTTAAGCCAGATCTCCATAATAATGTTTAGAATTATTTTTTATAGTCATCTTTTTTATTATTTTTTATTTCATCAAGATCTCCTTTTTTTTGGATTATTGTAAAATTATTTTCTAGTGATCTCCATAATTTTTTATATTTTTTTTGTGTGTGTCAAGTTACCACAATAACATCCTTATCTTCTATTTTTTTATCTCAAGGAGGCTGGTTGGTGTCCCTTGTTAATTTGACATTGTCTTTTTGAAATGTACCTGCCTACCCACAAACAAACTATCCTATTTTAAGAAAAACACATAGGTAAGTTTTTTCAGAAAATAAAATATCCATTTATTCTGGGTAACAAAATAAAGAGGAAGGCAACGCTGAAAAAACTTTTGGGATTTGCAAAGCCTTTTGGCCCCCAGGGCACACATCAAGTCTGTGGAAAAAACATTTTTAGCTTGAGGAGTCCATATAATTTGGAGCCCAATCTGGTCCAGGACTCCCAGAGGCCAGGACCAGCAGCAGATGACATATACGTCCCCAGGCTGTGGTACTACGCCAGTCTGCATCTTCTGTCAGACCAGACTGAACCCAGGCCATCACTTTCATTGCAGCCTTCCCTCCATGTTTCCCTGCAGTCTTCCTTGGAGGCTGTGGCTCTGGTGGTGGACTTGTGGCAGGAGGAGGAGGTGGAGGAGGAGGAGGATGGGCGAGCTCATATACGTGGCTGTTCTCTGTCAGCTGGCCCCTCAACCCCTTCTGAAGGGCCTTAACAATAATTCCCTCACAGAGGAAGCGTTGTCCCTCCTCCAATTTCATCAATCTTGTGGCTAGATAGCAGCCATAGGCCTCTTCAGCATCAGGGGTGATTCTGAGGACATAACTTGCTTCCCTAATGAGGCCCAGTGCTGCCTCCTCCATCCTTGTCCCCTTCCTGGGCCTTTTTGTTGTAAGGCAGAGGGGAGGCACCTGGGATTGGGTGAGGTTCCTACTGGGCCCAGCCATCTCCTGGCTGACACTGGGCCCAGCCAACTCCTGGCTGACACTGGGCCCGCCCACCCACCTCCTGGCTGACACTGGGCCCGCCCACTTCCTGGCTGACACTGGGCCCGCCCACCTCCTGGCTGACACTGGGCATGGCCACCTCCGGGCTGACAATGGGCGCGGCCACCTCCTGGCTAACACCAGGCACGGCCACCTCCTGGCTGACACTGGGCAGGGCCTTCTCCTGCCTGCCACTTTCCAGACCCTCCTCCTGGCTGAGCTCATCCTGTGTATAAAAAAGGGACATAGTTTTAGTTTTTGCTTTTACAATCATATGCAATTTTTTGCTCATGACTTGCAAATTGAATGTTAATAAATAGAAAAGACTATCATTCTGACCCCAGCATCTTTCATTCTTGTCCCAAACATTTTGGCCACTACTGTTTATTGATATGCAAATCTCTTTGTTTTAAATCATTAATTAGCTATCAATTATAACAACTAGTTAACATCATTAATATTAGGACAATAAATATGTATAAAAATAATATACCTGGCTCCAGCTGGGTGCATCTACTTCTTCCAGGATGGAAGGCCCAAGTTGTTCCTCTTCAGCCTCTGCTGGAGTTGAGGGAAGGGTGGAGGGAAGGCTGCAGCGAAGGGTAGAAAGTGATTCCCTGGCTTCAGTCTGGTCATCCAGAAACCGCCGTTTGTTGAAGTACCACAGCCTGGGTACATACACTTGCGCTGCTGCTGCTCCTGATCTGAAGGATTTCTGGATCTTATTATGCCCCTTCTTATACATGTTCCTCAAGATCCCAATTTTCTTTTCCAAGAACTGGATGGTTGCATCGGGGACCCGAGTCTTCACAAATTCCAGAAGTTTCTCCAGCGTTGACCTCCTAGCTTGTTTATTATAATATAAGCTGTGTTTCACCTCCCACAAATTCCTCATCTCCCTGTACCTGTCTATGAATCTGGCCATGAATTCTGGGTCCTTAAAGTGATTCATATTTGCTGTAAGACAATACACAAGACAAAAACACTAATGTCAGCCTAAAACTCTCATAATCTTATCCCAATATAGGCCTCAATCTTGAAGCAGTATAGGCCACTGATGGGCCAAGTTCAAATTTTACCTTTGTTTAGGACGCTCACAACTTAGGTTAATCCTTCATCCACACACAGAATGTACGTACGACACATGCATGTTAGCTTGATATACACTGCGCATGAGTGAAACTCTGCCCACGTCGCCCGCCCCTGATGTTCTTTCTAGTCTATTCCTTGCCCCTTCTCTTTAGGTGCGCAGTAATGCCCCGTACACACGGTCGGACTTTGTTCGGACATTCCGACAACAAAATCCTAGGATTTTTTCCGACGGATGTTGGCTCAAACTTGTCTTGCATACACACGGTCACACAAAGTTGTCGGAAAATCCGATCGTTCTAAACGCGGTGACGTAAAACACGTACGTCGGGACTATAAACGGGGCAGTGGCCAATAGCTTTCATCTCTTTATTTATTCTGAGCATGCGTGGCACTTTGTCCGACGGATTTGTGTACACACGATCGGAATTTCCGACAACGTATTTTGTTGTCGGAAAATTTTATCTCCTGCTCTCCAACTTTGTGTGTCGGAAAATCCGATGGAAAATGTCCGATGGAGCCCACACACAGTCGGAATTTCCGACAACACGCTCCGATCGGACATTTTCCATCGGAAAATCCGACCATGTGTACGGGGCATAAGAGTGACATGGCGGAGAAAGAGCAGGTGTGTGGTAATTATAGTAACGAGGATGAGGAAAGCCCGGAGCCAGAAACGACCCGATCCCGGAGGAAAAGTTTTAAGGCCTTGTTACCCTGAAAAATCTATATTTAAGATTTTTCATATCTCATAGATATGAGGTGGGTTAAATAAGAGTTCTTTTTGACGAAGAGTGAAAGCTTAAAATATAACAACATTTATTAGGAAGCAGTTGGAAGTCTAGCTAATACACAATCATCTGTCTATCGCCTTACACCAAGGAAGAAAATATTAGGTTGAAATAAAGTATTTACATTAAGGAATACAGGGTATATTCCTCAATACAGTAATCTACACACATATTTAGTTACAAGTAAAAGGGCATTCCTTTCCCATAATTACCCATCCTTACCAAAGCTCCTTTCAGCTTGCTGGTCATCAGAGAGAGAGAGCCTAGCTCCCCCTTGGCTCTGAGTATATCAAACCAAGCTGATGTCTCATTGGTTGGCCTAGCTTGGATCATGATTGGAGGGCTTACTCCATAAGTCGGCCCCCTTTCATGCAAATCCTTGTGACTATGTTGGCCAAGTGTGTCAATTGTATTTCCCCAGGAAGTTAGGTCCATTGTATATCCCAGCATGGCACCCTTTCAAAGGAGTAGGTATAGAACAATGGAATTGGCTCTCCCTTGTTTGCATATACAAGCCTTGGCCCACATTGTCAGCTCTTAGCAAAAACTTAAATGAAACCCTTTTTGAAATATATTCATTATTACAATATTTTACAGTTATTAATGGAGATTTCACACAAACTTATAAGGCAACAGCCTCAAATATGGCCTTTATAGAGATGGTGGAGATGGTGGACATATTGAGGAGGAACGACTATGATGGGAAACATGGACCGTACACCAACCCTAATGAGAGAAAGGCCAAGATCATGACTAAAGTTGTGAAAAGTCTGCACAGGAATTTTGGGGTACAATGATCAAAGGAGCAATTGAGGAAAGCTGGTCAGACCTGAAACTAAGGGAGCAGGATCGGTATAGAAGAATCAAGAGAGTGCTTCTAAAAAGTAAGTACTTGTCCTGTGTTCCTATTATTATTCTTACTTGCATGCTGCGCCATGTGATTTTCTTAGCTGTTGCACAGTTTAAAATGGCGACTTTTGTGTTCGTGGGCACAGTAATCGGTCGTCGGAAACATTGTTCACTCATTAAATACGATGTTTTGAGCAGATACAGGTTAAATACATTTGGTCATGCCTATTTGTCTAAAAATAAGTTTTGTACATTGCTGTCTAGATGTGTTTGTAACTAAAATGAAATGCAAGCCTGATTCAGTGTAATGTAAGGAGAGGACACTCAGCAGCTGTTTACACATCTGGACTCAGGAGCACTAGTGTGGGACACAAGTACAAACTTTTTAAGGTGTCCCACACAGGTGCTCCAGTGGATACTAGGGGTGTCTACATGTGTGAAAATTGCCACAAAAAGGGAAGTATTCCAGCTTTGGTAAGGTAAAAAATCATGTCTTCAGCTTGGAACTTTGCCCAACAGGTGCATGCGTGGAGGCTAGCGGGACGGACATGTCAGGCTAGAGCTCCGCTCCGTGAGGGGAAGAAAGCCGACAAACACAGACAGCCCGCCGTCAGAAAAATATAATAGACTAAGGCATTTACTCCTGAGAGGTGAGGGGAACATTTTAATACTAAAATGGTGCTGGGGGGTGCCAGAAATAAGACAAAACAGACCCCTAATAGCGGCACACAAGCGCGGAATACCATAAAAAAAGCGCCAGTCACCTCAGGCAAATTTACCTCAGAAAAGAGTAATAAGCCTAAGATGTCACAACTTATCTCTCCTGGGGACTCTGATTCAGAGACTGACTTAACTGTGTCACATACAACAATTCAAGAGTCTGCAGTTTCCACTAGCATAATGAAACAATTCGAAAAAATGCTTAATAAAGCTTTAAAGAAAACCTCAGAGCAAATAACTACTAATTTAACCAAAGAAATTAGAGAACTAGGACAACGCACAGCCTCACTGGAGCTTAAAATGGAGGAAATTGAAAACACTAACCAAGAATTTATAACTGAAATTGACCTCCTGAAGGAAGAAAATGTAACATTGCAGAACAGACTGGAAGATTATGAGAATCGCGCCAGAAGATCAAACCTGTGATTCAGAGGGATACCAGAATCGGTCATAGATCTTCAAGCAACTATAACAGCATTATGCCAAGAACTACAGCCAGGAATACCATTAGAAAGGTTGGAAATGGACAGAGTGCATAGGGCTCTCATGCCCAAAAAAGTAGATGGCCCCCCGCGTGATATAATAGCTAAATTCCATTTTTACCGGACAAAGGAACAGCTCTTAAATGCAGCTAGAGAAAAAACAAATCTCATGTTTCAAGGAAATAATTACCAACTCTTTGCTGATCTCTCCCAATTAACAATAACTAAAAGGAGATTAATGAAACCACAATTAATGGAATTACAGCGCCATAACATAAAATACCAATGGGGCTTCCCTTTTTCTGTAAGATTCACCTACCAAGGCACTAGAGTCTCCTGCAGAACAGCTGATGAACTCCAACAAGCACTTCAAGACCTCAATTTAATTGATGGGAATTCATCTAACACTGCTTCAAGAAGAAGGTCAGCTTCAGCCTCCTCCAACCACAATGCAACACATTCTGAGGCAAGAAATGGAAATTATCACTCGCATAAAAGAGGAAGATTTGCAACTTCACCCCAAGGACAAGATGACTCCATGGACCGAAGAAACTCATGCATAACATAAAATTCTTCAGTTTTTGTTAATATAATACATTTTTTAGGGCTAAGAAAAATTTAAGGGATGCGTTAATTTTGCATATTATCCCACATAAGCAACAGGATATATATCTCATAAATTGAGATGCATTAAAAATGCTAAATAAATATATATATATATATCTCTATGAATTTTTTCTAAAAGTTTTTTTAGAAATAATTTATTATTCTATTTGATCCCTTTTATTTTTTATTTTTTATTTTTTATTTTATCTTCAGATTTAATGTCAATACTTATTGAATCTGTAGCTCCAATCAAATATATTTTTTTTTAAGTTCCTATCTGAAATATTGGAAATTTTCCTTTTCATTTTTCAACCTAAGATTCACTATTGCTTATGAACTAAGTAGTTATAGGTCTTCCATTTGTTTTTGTTATCTAGTAGCAGTTTCAAGAGTTACCTTGTAATTATATAGTAATCTTCAGTTTTGAAACTAAATAACAAAGTTTGTGAATATCTCATTTTCAATGTCCTGAACAAACTTTGGTTACATCAATACTGTGAACAATCTTTTTTCATTACTTTAGCTTTATAAGATATATTTCTGAGGGATTTCTCCTCCCATTTCATTTATTATTATATTATCTTAGACATTAATATATATATGACTCTGAAATATATAGATAGGGCTAGAACTATTACATCCCTGAGATGTACATTATACTTCTTAGGCGATTCCCCAGTGCACGGATGCTTCATGTGCCTCAACCTGCTTTCCTCGGATCCCCACATTATTATGTGGGGACTTGAAGAAGGTCCTTTGTCCCTTGATGGGGAGTTTTACTCCTCATCACGGGCAATCTTTGTACCCTTATGTGTTTTTACTGTACTAGCATGCTATATAACAATTTTTGTTTCTATTTTCTTTTTTAAGTTAGTTTATACTGAACTTTCTTATCCTTTTCTCTCTTTCCTGTCCGCGAAGGTGAGTCCAATTATCACTGAACTAAGTTTATTTCATAAGCTACATTTAGCAGGCGGAATATTCTGACATGGCTCCTTTAAATATATTTTCACTAAACGTCCAGGGTTTCAATGTTCCGCACAAGCGAACAAAAGCATTTAGGTCCTTTCAAGCTAAAAAGGCACATATTGTATGTCTCCAAGAAACACATTTTACAAAAACTACAACTCCCACCTTTTTCAGTAAATCCTACCCACAAGTGTTTACAGCTTCAGTTAACATAAAAAAACGAGGCACTCTCATAGCATTCCATCGTACTACACCATTCACGTTACACTCTGAAATCAAAGATCCAGAAGGACGATATTTAATATTAACAGGATATTTAATGGACTCCCCTATAACAGTGGTTTCTTATTACGCCCCCAACTGTCAACCTTTATCATTTCTATCACATCTTTTTCAAGTTATAATTACACACAAAATGGGTTCCATCTTTGTATGTGGCGATTCCAATCATGTACTACTCCCATTTCTAGACAAAACCCCATATACTACACCAAAATACAAAAATAAATGGTCTCTCTCTCAGCTTCTTTCCAGACACAAATTAATTGATTCCTGGAGAGAATCCAATCCAACAAAAAGAAATTACACATATTTTTCAAATCCGCATAAAACATTTAGCCATATAGACCATATATTTATAACAATAGGTATGGTACCAGAAATAATTATGTCCAACATCATTCCCATTCCTTGGTCGGATCATAATGCGGTATGTACCACTATTGCTTCTACTATACCTAGAGCTCATGACCCTACTTGGTACCTCCCTGACACATTACTTAAACATCCGACTCACCGCAAAACCATTGAATTAGCATTAAAGGATTATTTAAAGATCAATACCAGTAAAGACATATCCTCTCTTACACTATGGGAAGCACATAAGCCGGTCCTTAGAGGTATTTTTCAACAACAATCAGGAATTCTTAAAAGAGAGGGTAGAAATTTGGCAAAAAGATTAGAAACGGAATTTAATTCGGCGTTTATGTCCTTTCAAAATAATCCCACTCATTCTGCTAGAACTCGATTAGAAAAAACACGCCTAGAATATGATCTCTTTCTCACAAACTCCGCTGATAAATCAATTCGTAGAATTAAACATACTTTCTATGTGAAATCTAACAAACATGGTACATTACTAGCTAAGGCATTAAAATCCATTAATAAATCTTACAAACCTATAAAACTTAAAATGGCTAATAATGTATACACTAGTAATCCACAAAAAATAGTACAGAAATTCAAATCACATCTAAAAGATCTATATACTGAAACAAATACATTCAACACTGATGAGGCAGACTCCTTTTTCTCCCAAATAAATATCCCTCAATTGACTGAAGCACAAAAAACACAATTAGAAAACCATATTACAGTTAAAGATGTTACAGAAGCCATTAAGGACTTAAAAATAAATAAAAGACCGGGTCCTGACGGATATTCAGCATTGTATTATAGAAGTTACAGTGATATTATTTCTCCTATACTCGCAGAAGCGTTTAATGACCTCTTAAATAACAAATCATTCCGTCAAGAGTCCTTAATGGCTACTATCTGTATGATCCCGAAGTCACAGTCTGATGACTCCCTTAGCATAAACTATCGCCCTATATCTATGATAAACATTGATATTAAGAAATTAGCGAAAATTTTAGCAGCTCGGTTAAAAAAGATTATTGGCACACTTATTCATAGAGACCAGGTAGGCTTTATGCCTTCACGCCAGGCTAGTGACAATATACGTAGAGCAGTCCTGTTGGCACACATTGCAAAAACACGCAATATTCCTGCTTGTTTTCTCTCCCTTGATATCAAAAGAGCCTTTGACTCTATATCCTGGAACTATTTGAAATATACATTACAGAAATGGGGTTTTGGTCCAAACTACACTAATTGGATATTTGCACTATACAACAAACCAAAAGCATACGTCAAATATGCTGGCTATAAATCTGACTCTTTTGATATTGAACGAGGTACTAGACAGGGATGCCCACTCTCTCCTTTACTTTTCGCCCTTCTTATAGAACCACTAGCACAAAAAATTAGAAATTACTGGAATCAAAATAGCAGGTTATCATCATAAACTTTGTTTATTCGCTGATGACATTCTCTTATTTCTTTCCTCACCACAAGTGTCTGGTCCTAATCTTATGCCAACTCTCAATAATTTTGCTGCAATTTCAGGTCTTTACATTAATCCAAAAAAATGTCTAGCTCTAAATATATCCCTTTCAAATCTTCTGCAAAAATTGGACTCCCATTTACATGGACTGACAGATCAATCCCATACCTCGGTGTGCAACTTACTTCATTATTATCTGATTTATTTTCAGCCAATTATCCTCAGGCATTGAAAAATTTTTCAAATATGATTGATTCTTGGTCTCACCTTCCAATTTCGTGGTTTGGTAGAATAAATGCCATCAAAATGTCATTGCTACCTAAATTACTTTATTTGTTTAGAGTTTTACCAATTCCAATCCCAACACATTATCTGAGAATTATACAAAGGAAAACAATGTCATTCATCTGGGGATCTACCAAACCACGAATCCAGCAAAATACACTTTATTTAACTAAAACAAATGGGGGCTTAGGGTGTCCTAATTTTGCATACTATTATAGGGCTGCTCATTTAGCAAGTATTGCAAACTATCATGCTCAGTACGAGGTTCCACTTTAGGTATCTATTGAAGCTGCCGAATGTGATCCTATTTCTATTTCCAACTTACTCTGGTTGTCTTCAAAACATCGCAAAAAAATACGAAACCCAGTTACCAAGCATTTTATCTCCCTCTGGGATAGATTTAAATATAAAAATCAATTACAATCCTTACATAATCCTTTACTCTCTTTCTTCAAAAATCCTGCTTTTTACCCTGCATGGGTATACCCCAAATCCTTCAAAGAATGGACAACTAGAGATGTAACTCATATGTACAAATTTGTAAATTCTTCATCATTTATTTCTTTTTCGAATTTATGTGAAATGTATAATATACCACAATCGGAGTTGTTCAGATATCTCCAAATCAAAAATTTTTTTGCACCATTATTAAATACTGTAACTTCTCTAACCCACTTGTCCACTTTTGAAGCTATTTGTAAGAATAACCCACATTCTAGAGGTACTATTTCTGTACTATATTCACACGCACTGGCTCATACTAATCATAATGAACCACAATATATACAGAAATGGGAAAAAGACTTGAATAGAAAACTGGATAGATCTGAATGGAATCAAATATGGTCCTCAACTAAATCAGCTTCACTTAATATATTGGCGCTTGAAGCAAGCTATAAAGTGTTAACAAGATGGTACTTAGTACCAGCCAGAGTGGCAAAATATGTACCAAACTATTCAGCACAATGTTTTAGGGGATGCGCTGAATTGGGAACGTTGTTTCACATTTGGTGGTTGTGTCCAAAAGCTCAAATATATTGGAAAGAAATTTTTAATATAGCATCTAAATTATTTGATAAGATAATTCCCTTTGATCCAGCAATAGCACTAATTAATCTGAAACCTGAAAATATAACACATGCCCAATTCAAATTGCTAATGCAACTATTTACAGCGGCGAAACAAACGCTAGCAAGAGCATGGAAATCTTCTAATCTAATCGTAAAAGAAGCATTAATTAAAATGAACAATACTATGACCCATGCTAAAATGATAGCTATTGACATGGACACGATCCCTAAGTTTGAAAGAACGTGGCAACCCTGGATAAACTATACTATACCACAAACCTTTGATAATCAAGTACTATTGCCGTGGTAACTTGAACAAAGAATTTTTAAAATTTATGCTTTTTTAAATAGTAGTAATAGATTATGGTCTCACCTCGCGGACCTCTCCACTATACCTTCTCTTCTCTAACTCCTTTCTTCTTTCTTTTAAGTTATTTTTTATTTTTTTTTTATTTTATGGTATATTTTTTGATTTTATAATACCTTTACTGTCTTATTTATATATTTGTTATTTTCATATTTTCCAATCAACAGTCTCTTTAAAATTGTTAAGATTGTAATAAAAGTTTATTACTATTACAATAATATATAATATCTTGAACAAGGCTTATGTATTATCATTAACATTTTAATTTGTTCTTGATGTTAATATATTGTTTCCATGGAAGCAATATTTGATTACCTATGAACTTATACTTAATCATCTTCTATGAGACTGTATTATAACTATTATATGTCAATTGTACAATGTTATTTCTATACTACAATATATAATAAAATATTTTGACAAGGAACTTTGCCCAAAACATACAATTGTACCCCACTTCCCAGCAATGTTTCATATTCCTATTTTTGGACTCAAATATCTGTATGCTAAGTATACCTTTTGTTTCATTCTAATAGGGAAGAAAAGACTCGGAGGACAACACTCAGAGGACACCAGGAACCCCCCACATCAGAAACAAGGGGAACTCAGAACAAGAACACACCTCAAGGATCTGGAGGAAGGAGAGGTGGAGGAAGTCGGTGAGATTGTCACCACAACAGGTGAGTGTCTGACACCCCAACTTCAGGTAATATATGTATGCCTGCATATTTATAATACATGTTTTTACTCAAATTTTTAGGTGATGTGCTGGTTGTTGAACAGCAAGCTGAACATTTTACAAGTGACAGTGCACAAAGGCTAATACAAGACATCATGGTGTGGAATGGTGATCTTGACATCATAAGGAAGAAACTCAATGTTATGGAAAAACAAATGAAGAACATGATTGATGTGTTTGGGAGAATCTAAATTTCTTCTAAATGCCACCATTTTACCATTTGTTGTACTAAAAAAAACCTTTTGTTTACATTTTCAAACCAAAATTTTGAAGATGCACACGGTATGTCAACATGTGCTATCTGCCATCAGGGGATATCAATGTACGCGTTTTGTGGGTGCAACCCCTTCCTCGTAACTCTAGTAGGTGAGAGGAAGGGGTTGCACCCCCAAAACATGTCCATTGATCCCCCATGATGGGAGATAGCACATGTTGACATTAGGCATGGGATCAGGAGGGAAATACTCATTTTGCCTCCCAATTTGTGTGCATCTTCAAAATTTTGCTTTTACAGGGGTGACATCACCTCATCTGATGAAGGCAATATCAAGACATTTTTGACACTATAATGTCTGATATTGCCTTCAGTTTTTATACGTTGAACTTTGTAAGTTCCAGAGTTGGGTATGTTATGTTTAGAAACATGCGTGTTTATGAAAAAAAAATTGTAAAAAAATGAGAAAAAAAAATCACATTTTACAGCAACATTTTAAAATGCACATGTGAATGTGCACAGAGTAAAAAGTTTGCTAATCAACAATGTGTGGCTTCTTCTTTCAATGCTCAATACCAGTTTTTGAAGTAATTTTGTGTTTAAAATGACAATGGGGCTTATTTACTAAAGGAAAATCCACTTGGCACTACAAGTGTACTAGGAGAACCTAGGAGACAGCCAAAAAGAAATACAAGCAATAAAGAAAATTCAAGATTTTATCAAATATTTTTTTTAATTAAAAAAATATTTACACATTGTCTGGCATTGCAATGGCCCCCTTCCCATAAAATAATTTACATATTTCTCTCGAACTTCACGGGCGCTTTGGGGTGCCAAGCCAGGATGCCCAGTATCCAGGCCCATCAGGAAGTCTGGCCTCAGGCCCAACTGAGGCAAGATAATTGTGGGGATTTTTTCTTAAATAATTGTGCAATATACAGCAGGATAAGATGATGTGGTTAATTTTGTATTCCGCCATATGTATTGCCGTCAGAAACAGACGGAAGCGGCTGGCCTTTATCCTGAAGGCATTCTCAATGACTCTTCTGGCTCTGCCCAGCCGGTAGTTAAAAACCCTTCTCTCCGGGGATGAGGGTCCTCTGGGGGAATGGCCTCATCATGTGCTCGCCCAGACCCAATGCTTCATCAGCAAGTAAGATGAACGGGAGTCCTTTAACATCTGGGCGAAGACTCCTCCATCCGGCCATTCCTCTCCATGTCCACATAGAGGAACTCATATTGTGCCAACACCACCGCCATTAACACTATACTAATAAACCCCTTATAGTTATAATAGTAAGACCCTGAATGGGGTGGTGGCATGATGTGGACGTGCTTCCCATCTATAGGCCCTCCACAGTTGGGAAAGTCCCAACGGTCGGCAAAATGGGAGGCCACAGTCTGCCATTCCTGTGGCATTGAAGGAAACTGTTGAGTCAAAACAGAAAAAAAAAATTTGTACTTTTGCACATAACATTGCAAGCAGATTAGACACAAACATTCTTGGCCAACATCAGTATAACATTTATTTTAAGGAGTATTTAAAGACAAAAATATAAGGCCCATTTATCAGATTCCTCCCCCCATCTGATGGCCCATTGTAAAAATTTTAGGGGGGGAGGGTTCGAGATGAGTTTGGTCCCCAAAAAAAGCCTATGGCACTCTGCCTGAATTTAATGACAACAATAACATTTGTACACATTTTAGGGGTGTTTGGGGTAAAGCACTACAATGGAGCTGCCAAAATACATTGTTAAGTAACTAGGCTAGGTGTATATGGGCCCAGGATAGCATGCTGGGGAGGTTAGTGAAGGCAAATATGCATGAAGGGCAAAAAAGGAACATTATAAAAGATTACATGCATGCCTGAGGACAAAAGGGGACATTCACAGCATAGTACAGTAATGGTAATTAGGAAATTATGAAAGAAATACAATACATTAGCAAACATTAAATACATAGAATGTGATGTTAAAGGAGAAAACTTACCTTAATATAGTCCTTCTGCAGGACCTGAATAATAGCAAAACAGGTCTCTGGGATAATGATCCCCAGCGCCTGGGGGGAGATGCCTGTTGAGAACTTGAGGTCCTGTAGACTTCTCCCAGTTGCCAAGTACCGCAACGTGGCGACTATCCTCTGCTCCGGAGTGATGGCTTGCCTCATTCAGTTGTCCTGCCTGCTAATATAAGGGGTCAGAAAAGCCATCAGACGGTGAAAAACGGGGTCTGTCATCCTGAGAAAGTTCCTGAAATCATCAGGATTATTCTCCTGGATCTCACGAAGCAAAGGCATATGAGAGAATTGGTCACGCTGGAGTAACCAATTCTTGGTCCATGAACTCCTCCCCACCCTGTTCATGGACTGGGCTTGGGTCAAAGAATTAACCCCAACACCAAGCTCCCACACAACACAAACTCTACGAGTAGGTCCCCGCAACATGGCTTCAAAACGGTCGGCTCGTCAGAACGAACTAACAGAACGCACTGAAGAACAGTAAGGCCTGTGAAGAGCGAGCTGAAAATCAGAAACGAGCGGACAAGAACACACTGAAAAAACAGATGCGAAATGTCTACACGATCTGAAAAGCAGATACAAACCCACAAGCACAAACTGAAGAGCAGTAATGGACTGAAAAGCACGAAAGCTGAAAAGCGCAAATCGTCTCTCACCAAACTTCTACTAACACGAGATAAACACGATATTAGCAGAATGAGCCCAAAGGGTGTCGCGCTGGCTATTGCACTTCCTTTTTCTACTCCCGTCGTACGTGGTGTATGTCACCTTGTTCTTCACAGTCGGACTTTGGTGTGACCATGAGTAGGCAAGACCGCTTGAGCAAAATTTGATTGGAATTCCATCGGAGAAACCTTCAGAGTTTATTCCGATGGCAAAACCGCTCGTGTAAATAAATATTGATTTGATTTACATTTTTCCTCTGTTTTCTCACTTTGCATTATGTAAATTGATATATATATATATATATATATATATATATATATATATATATATATGATTGGAAGAAAGGGACACCCCAAACCCTCTTTACATAGGCAGAGAAACAAAGGAACACGCAGAGCTGTATTCTGAATAGACAAGCTCTCTGCTTATCAGCTAATGTCATCTGATGTGTCAGGAAACTTGTCAGAAGTGACTCATGCTGATAACAGAAGAACGAAGCACCAGAGAGAAAAGGCACTTTGGTGAGAGATAAGTAAACACTACAGATATATGTGCTTAGGTCAAATTTCATGAATGGGGTTTACAACCACTTTAAGAGAAACAAGCTGTAATACAAAGTGATACATCCAATCAGCTGCACAGTTCCACAGTAACCTTGGCATACCCGGCATTGACCACATACAAACATAAACAATGTCTGCATGGGAAATAGCTAGGAATTAGTCGAACACCCCCCGCTTCGGTTCGTGGCAGAACATGCGAACAGGCAAAAAATTTGTGTGAACACACAAACACCGTTAAAGCCTATGGGACTTGAACGTGAAGTGCTAATTTTAAAGGCTAATATGCAATTTATTGTCATAAAAAGTGTTTGGGGACCCGGGTCCTGCCCCAGGGGACATGTATCAATGCAAAAAAAAGTTTTAAAAGGGGCATAAAAATTGGGCCTTAGGCGGTGGTGGTGGTGCCCTGAACCGAAAATATTCCTAGAAGCTATCATCATGAGGATTGTGGAGGAATAGGATAGTCATTCAGCATAATAGGATAGTCACTCAGCATATGCAGTCTTCAAGGGATTCCACATCCATAGAAAAATCAATCGGTTACATCAGCATTAGGTGCTTGGTAGCTGGTGATCCAAGACTGATTCATTTTTATGAATGTGAGCCGATCAACAGAGTCTGTGGACAGGCACACTCTGTGATCGGTTACAAAGCCTCTAGCAGCACTGAATGTGCATTCAGAAAGAACGCTGGATGCAGGACAGGCCAGTATCTCAATTGCATATTGAGCAAGCTCTGGCCAGTGATCCATCCTCAAGACCCAGTAACCTAGTGGATGTTCTGGTGGAAAGGTCTCCGACTCTGATCTTGCCCCTAGATATTCCTGTGCCATGTAATTCAGACGCTGGCGATGGTTACTGGAACTGATCAGACCTGGGCACTGAGGACTGAAGAATTGTCTGAAGGCATCAGTCAGCTGGCCACCTTCTCTGCGACTACTGTGACTGAATGAAGCCTCAGCAACACGTTGTTCAACACCAGGAAATTGTAACCTTCCAGGCTCTGGAAACACATTGCATAAACCTTTCTGTAAGGCCTCCCAAAGATGTTTCATCCTCTGCTCCCTCTGCAAAGGCTGGATAAGTTCTGCAACCTTACCTTTGTAACGTGGATCAAGAAGGGTTGCCAGCCCTCTCCTTGATACCACAAATCCTAGGGTCTTTTTGCAGGCTTTGCAGGATCAGGGAGGCCATGCAGCATAAGTTTGCAGAGGCATTTGATCCTGAGTCCTCTGGATCACTAAGGATCACATGATCCTCCCAGCCACGTACAACTCCATGGGTTTTTGGGGACTGCAAATGATTCCTTGAAGACTGCTGCTGATGCTGAGTGTTATCCTCCACCTCCATGCTGACACAATCCTCCTCCTCCTCCTCTTCTTCTTCCTGTGTGATCGGCGGGCCTGCAGGAATACTAGAATCTGGATAAAGGGGGTCTTGAGAGGTAAGGAAGTCCTCCTCTTCCTCCCGCTGTTCTGCCTCAAGTGCCCTGTCCATTATTCCATGAAGTGTGTGCTCCAACAGGAAGACAAGTATCACTGATGCATGCACTGTCACTGCTCACATCCTTGTGGCCTCCTCAAATGGTGACAGGACAGTGCATACATACTTGATCAGTAGCTGCTGGCGTGGCGAAAAAAAGCCAAGCTCCCCTGACCCTGTCCTGGTGCCATACTTACACAAGTACTCATTGATGGCCCTCTGCTGTGTGTGTATCCGCTGCAGCATTGCCAACGTTGAGTTCCACCTGGTGGGCATGTCACAAATGAGGCGCTTCTTGGGCAGGTTGCATTCTCTTTGAATGTCAGCCAGCCGAGCACTGGCATTATATGACCAGCGGAAATGACCACAGACTTTCCTGGCCTGCCTCAGGAGATCCTGTAAGCCAGAGTACCTGCTCAAGAACCACTGCACCACCAAATTCAGGACGTGAGCCAAACAGGGAACATGGGTCAAGTGTCCCAGTCAGAGGGCGGAGAGGAGGTTGGTGCCATTGTCACATACAATCATTCCTGGCTGAATCTGGCGTGGCGTCAACCACCTCTGTGCCTGCCCCTGCAGAACTGACAGAATCTCTGCCCCAGTGTGGCTCCTGTCCCCTAAGCAGACCAACTCAAGCACTGCATGGCATCTTTTTGTGTGAGTGCTTGCGTAGCCCCTTGAACTCCTACGAAGTACCGCTGGTTCAGAGGAGAAATCTGCAGAGGAAAAGGCCATAGAGGAAGAAGAAAAGGAGGGGGTGGAGGAGAGAGCTGTGGCAGAATCAGCACTAGCATTTTGGAGGCATGGTGGCGGAACAAGCTCCAACAATACTGAACCCTGTTCTGCATCCTTCCCAGCTGCCAGCAGAGTTACTCAGTGCGCTGTGAAAGAAAGGTAACGTTCCTGTCCATGCCTGCTGGACCATGGGTCAGCAGTAGGGATGAGCCGAACACCCCCCGGTTCGGTTCGCACCAGAACCCGCGAACGGACCGAAAGTTCGCACGAACGTTAGAACCCCATTGACGTCTATGGGACTCGAACGTTCGAAATCAAAAGTGCTCATTTTAAAGGCTAATTTGCATGGTATTGTCCTAAAAAGGGTTTGGGGACCCGGGTCCTACCCCAGGGGACATGTATCAATGCAAAAAAAACTTTTAAAAACGGCCGTTTTTTCGGGAGCAGTGATTTTAATGATGCTTAAAGTAAAAAAAAAAAAGTGAAATATTCCTTTAAATATCGTACCTGGGGGGTGTCTATAGTATGCCTGTAAAGTGACGCGTGTTTCCCATGTTTAGAACAGTCCCTGCACCAAATGTCATTTTTAAAGGAAAAAATCTCATTTAAAACTGCTTGCGGGTTTAATGTCATGTCGGGTCATGGCAATATGGATGAAAATCAGTGAGACAAACGGCATGGGTACCCCCCAGTCCATTACCAGGCCCTTTGGGTCTTGTATGGATATTAAGGGGAACCCCGCACCCAAATTAAAATAAGGAAAGGTGTGGGGCCACCAGGCCCTATATACTCTGAACAGCAGTATACAGGCGGTGCAAACAAGACAGGGACTGTAGGTTTGTTGTTAAGTAGAATCTGTTTGTAATTTTGAACATTTTTAACGTGTTTAGCTCCAGCCAAAAAATCTTTTCTAAGCTTTTTGGAAAACATAGGGGAGGGTTATCACCCCTGTGACATTTGTTTTGCTGTCTTTCCTCCTCTTCAGAAGATTTCACCTCACTTTTTTGTCCCAATGAAAAATGTTTTTTGAAAATTTGGGTTTTTTTGTGGAACAAGGATTGGAAAGCATCAGTGGAAAGGAGAAATTGTTTTCCCATATTAACTCTTACAGGAGAGAATTTCCCTTCCTAGGGGTAGATTTCATCTCACTTCCTGTTGTCTCCTTCCGTTTGCAAGTAGGAGTCGTTTGTAAGTTAGATGTTTGAAAGTAGGGTCCTGCCCTATATACTCAGCAGAAATTTGGGCCTTAGGTGTTGCTGTGGCCACAACACTGTAAGCCCTCACAGGGCCCTGCTGTGAAATATTAGATCAAGAATTGTAATTACATGCCCCTGTTGAACAGGAGCTGAAAAATTAGGCCTTAGGCACTGGTGCTGGTGCCACAACACTGCAACCCCTCACAGACACTCTAGTTGGAACGCAGGAACGAGCCCTGCTGCAAATTATTGCTTCAAAAATTGTAATTACACGCCCCTGTTAGACAGGGGCAGAAAAATTGGGCCTTAGGCACTGGTGCTGGTGCCACAACACTGCAACCCCTCACAGACACTCTAGTTGGAACGCAGGAACGAGCCCTGCTGCAAAGTATTGCATCAAAAATTGTAATTACACGCCCCTGTTAGACAGGGGCAGAAAAATTGGGCCCTAGGCACTGGTGCTGGTGCCACAACACTGCAACCCCTCACAGACACTCTAGTTGGAATGCAGGAACGAGCCCTGCTGCAAAGTATTACATCAAAAATTGTAATTACACGCCCCTGTTAAACAGGGGCTGAAAAATTGTGCCTTAGGCACTGGTGGTGGCGCCCAGAACCAAAAATGTTCTTACAAGCTATCAGCGTGATGATTGAGGAGGAAGAGGATAATTACTCAGGGATAGTCACTCAGCATCAGCATAGGCAGTCTTTGAAGGGATCTGAGATTTCAAAAAAAATTATTCGGTTACATCAGCATCAGGTGCTTGGTAGCTGGTGGTGATCCAAGACTCATTCATTTTTATGAAGGTCAGCCGATCGACCGAGTCGGTGGACAGACGCACCCTGTGATCGGTTACCACGCCTCCAGCAGCACTGAATGTGCGTTCTGAAAGAACGCTGGATGCAGGACAGGCCAGTAGCTCAATTGCATACTGTGCAAGCTCTGGCCAGTGATCCATCCTCAAGACCCAGTAACCCAGAGGATTTTCGGTGGGAAAGGTGTCCAAGTCTGATCTTGCCCCTAGGTATTCCTGCACCATGTAAAACAGACGCTGGCGATGGTTGCTGGAACCGATCATACCTTGGGGCTGCGGACCAAAAAATTGTCTGAACGCATCGGTCAGACGGCCACCTTCTCCACCGCTCCTTCTTTGACTGACCGAAGCCTCAGCAACACGTTGTCCAGAAACAGGAGTTTGTAACCTCCCAGTCTCTGGGAACGCGTTGCACAGACCTTTCTGCAAGGCCTCCCGAAGATGTTTCATCCTCTGCTCCCTCTGCGATGGCAAGATAAGGTCCGCAACCTTACCCTTGTAACGTGGATCAAGGAGGGTTGCCAGCCAGTATTGGTCCTTCTCCTTGATACCACGAATACGAGGATCCTTACGCAGGCTTTGCAGGATCAGGGAGGCCATGCAGCGTAGGTTTGCTGAGGCATTCGGTCCGGAGTCCTCTGGGTCACTAAGAACGACATGGTCCGCAGCCACCTCCTCCCAGCCACGTACAAGTCCATGTGTTTCTTGGGACTGATCCCTTAAAGACTGCTGCTGATGCTGAGTGCCAGGCTCCACCTCCATACTGACACAATCTTCCTCCTCCTCCTCTTCCTCCTCGTCCTCTTCCTGTGTGATCGGCGGGCACGCAGGAACACTGTCTGGATAAAGGGGGCCTTGAGAGCTAAGGAAGTCCTCCTCTTCCTGCCTCTGTTCTGCCTCAAGTGCCCTGTCCATTATTCCACGCAGCGTGTGCTCCAACAGGTGGACAAGGGGGACAGTGTCACTGATGCATGCACTGTCACTGCTCACCATCCTCGTGGCCTCCTCGAATGGTGACAGGACAGTGCATGCATCCCTGATCATGGCCCACTGGCGTGGGGAAAAAAAACCAAGCTCCCCTGACCCTGTCCTGGTGCCATAGTCGCACAGGTACTCATTGATGGCCCTCTGCTGCGTGTGCAGCCGCTGCAGCATGGCCAACGTTGAGTTCCACCTGGTGGGCATGTCACAGATTAGGCGGTTCTTGGGCAGGTTAAACTCCTTTTGGAGGTCCGTCAGCCGAGCACTGGCATTATATGACCGGCGGAAATGCACACAGACTTTCCTGGCCTGCCTCAGGACATCCTGTAAGCCCGGGTACCTGCCCAAGAACCGCTGCACCACCAAGTTAAGGACGTGAGCCAAACAGGGCACATGGGTCATTTGTCCCTGTCGGAGGGCAGAGAGGAGGTTGGTGCCATTGTCGCAAACCACCATTCCTGCCTTAAGTTGGCGTGGCGTCAACCACCTCTGAACCTGCCCCTGCAGAGCTGACAGAACCTCTGCCCCAGTGTGGCTCCTGTCCCCCAAGCACACCAGCTCAAGCACCGCATGGCATCTTTTGGCCTGCGTACTTGCGTAGCCCCTTGAACGCCTACGGAGCACCGCTGGTTCCGAGGAAGAGGCCATGGAGGAAGAAGAAGAGGAGGGGGTGGAGGAGAGAGGTGTGTCACAATCAGCATTTTGGAGGCGTGGTGGCGGAACAACCTCCAACACTACTGCACCTTGTCCTGCATCCTTCCCAGCTGCCAGCAGAGTCACCCAATGCGCCGTGAAACTTAGGTAACGTCCCTGTCCATGCCTGCTGGACCATGAGTCAGCGGTAATATGCACCTTACCACTGACCGCCCTGTCCAGCGAGGCATAGACATTGCCTTCCACATGCCGGTAGAGAGCCGGAATCGCCTTCCGTGAGAAAAAGTGGCGTTTGGGTACCTGCCACTGAGGAACCGCACATTCCACAAACTCACGGAAGGGGGCAGAGTCTACCAACTGAAAAGGCAGCAGTTGAAGTGCTAGCAATTTTGCCAAGCTAGCATTAAACCGCTGGGCATGTGGATGGCTGGGAGCAAACTTCTTTCGGCGGTGCAGCAGCTGGGGCAGGGAAATTTGCCTGGTACAATCTGACGTCGGTGTACCAAAAGCAGATTGCCCACAAGTACTTGGCTGTGACACACCTAATTCTACACCTTCATTCCTCTCACTGCAGGTCTCAGAGAGGACTGAAGGTCTAGTGGGGTTGGAAATCTCAGCTGATGAGGAGCAAGGAGAGATCCTCTTTGTTCTTTGGTGTGGGTCTTTTAGATACGCTTGCCAACGAACTGCATGGCAGGTCAACATATGTCTGGTCAAGCATGTGGTACCCAAGCGGGAGATATTTTGGCCACGCGAGATACGCTTGAGACATATGTTGCAAATAGCAGCGGTGCGATCTGATGCACTCGTCTCAAAAAAGGCCCACACCAAAGAACTTTTTGAATAACGCGCAGAGACTGCAGCGCCCTGCACATGTGGAGCTTTGGGGTGTGATGCAGTCAATGTGCTGCCCTTAGGCTGGCCCCTGGAGGGCATCCTGCCTCGTTGGTGATGTGCTGCCGCCTCCTCCTCCTCCTCCTCCTCCTCCTCCTCCTCCTCCTCTCTCCTATCAGGCACCCACGTTGAGTCAGTGACCTCATCATCCCCTCCCTCCTCATCACTGGAGCAAACCTGGCAGTATGCTGCAGCAGGGGGAGCATGACTGCCAGATTGCTGTCCTTCTTGGGCACCCCCTCTGTCCGCGCTCATGTTACTGCCTTCATCGAGCTCAGTATCGTCATCAGAGCCTTCCAAACGCTGGGCATCCTCCTGGAGCATGTACCCAACACTGTGGTCAAACAGTTCGAGGGAATCCTCATGAGGACATGGTGGAGCTAGGGAAGGAGTCACTGATGACATTGAGCTGAGGGAAGAGGCCGCTGCTTTGCCAGACAAAGCACCCTGGGCATGGGTGAGAGAGGATGAGGAGGATGAGGACGGCTTGGTCATCCACTCGACCAAGTCTTCCGCATGTTGCGGCTCAACATGGCCAGCTGCCGAAAAAAAGGCCAAGCGTGTCCCATGGCCACGTGCTGATGAGGATGCACCGTCTCCACGACCAGCACTAGACACAGAGCCTGCTTGCCCTCTCTTATTGGCTTGTGACTGTCTGCCTCTCCTTCTTGGCCTTCCAGACATACTAATGGCCTGTAGCTGCACTAAGCTGGGATAGAACACCTGTAATTTTCTTCAAGTAGCTTTATATACTGTAACCAGACAAGCCTGCCTGTCAGTAGGAAGATAACAGGAACGGATCTAGCTGAACACTGTGAGCAGGACGCACTGTACTAAATGTAAATAGTCTAGCTGCCTGACCGTGGTACTAATAGGATCAAATAGAACACCTGTAATTTTCTTCAGGTAGCTTTATATACTGTAACCAGACAAGCCTGCCTGTCAGTAGGAAGATAACAGGAACGGATCTAGCTGTACACTGTGAGCAGGACGCACTGTACTAAATGTAAATAGTCTAGCTGCCTGACCGTGGTACTAATAGGATCAAATAGAACACCTGTAATTTTCTTCAGGTAGCTTTATATACTGTAACCAGACAAGCCTGCCTGTCAGTAGGAAGATAACAGGAACGGATCTAGCTGAACACTGTGAGCAGGACGCACTGTACTAAATGTAAATAGTCTAGCTGCCTGACCGTGGTACTAATAGGATCAAATAGAACACCTGTAATTTTCTTCAGGTAGCTTTATATACTGTAACCAGACAAGCCTGCCGGTCAGTAGGAATTTAACAGGAACGGATCTAGCTGAACACTGTGAGCAGGACGCACTGCACTAAATGTAAATTGCAGGAACGGATCTAGCTGAACACTGTGAGCAGGACGCACTGCACTAAATGTAAATAGCAGGAACGGATCTAGCTGAACACTGTGAGCAGGACGCACTGCACTAAATGTAAATAGCAGGAACGGATCTAGCTGAACACTGTGAGCAGGACGCACTGCACTAAATGTAAATAGCAGGAACGGATCTAGCTGAACACTGTGAGCAGGACGCACTGCACTAAATGTAAATTGCAGGAACGGATCTAGCTGAACACTGTGAGCAGGACGCACTGCACTAAATGTAAATAGTCTAGAAGATAACAGGAACGGATCTAGCTGAACACTGTGAGCAGGACGCACTGCACTAAATGTAAATAGCAGGAACGGATCTAGCTGAACACTGTGAGCAGGACGCACTGCACTAAATGTAAATAGCAGGAACGGATCTAGCTGAACACTGTGAGCAGGACGCACTGCACTAAATGTAAATTGCAGGAACGGATCTAGCTGAACACTGTGAGCAGGACGCACTGCACTAAATGTAAATAGTCTAGAAGATAACAGGAACGGATCTAGCTGAACACTGTGAGCAGGACGCACTGCACTAAATGTAAATAGCAGGAACGGATCTAGCTGAACACTGTGAGCAGGACGCACTGCATTAAATGTAAATAGTCTAGATAGAAGATAACAGGAACGGATCTAGCTAAACTGAATACAGTGTATATATATATATGCAACACCTGGGATGCATATATATACACAATACACTGTAAGTGCAGCTAACTGACTGACTGTTCTGCCTAATCTATCTAACTCAAATCAAATGACACTGTCTCTCTCTCTCTCTATCTCTCAGCACACCGGAACACACACTACACAGGGCCGCCGTGCAGGCGGCCTTATATAGTGTGGGGTGTGTACTAAATCCCCTGAGCCATAATTGGCCAAAGCCACCCTGGCTTTGGCCAATTACAGCTCTCTCTACTGACGGCGCTGTGATTGGCCAAGCATGCGGGTCATAGTGCATGCTTGGCCAATCATCAGCCAGCAATGCACTGCGATGCCGCAGTGAATTATGGGCCGTGACGCGCCACACGAATTTAGCGCGAACGGCCCATAACGTTCGCAATTCGGCGAACGATCGAACAGCCGATGTTCGAGTCGAACATGGGTTCGACTCGAACACGAAGCTCATCCCTAGTCAGCAGTAATTTGCACCTTACTGCTGACTGCCCTGTCCAACGAGGCCAAGACATAGCTTTCCACATGCTGGTAGAGAGCCTGAATGGCCTTCTGTAAAAAGAAATGGCGTTTGGGAACCTGCCACTGAGGTACCACACATTCCACAAATTCACAAAAGGGAACAGAGTCTACCAGCTGAAAAGGCAGCAGTTGCAGTGCTAGCAATTTAGCCAAGCTAGCATTCAGACGCTGAGCATGTGGATGGCTGGGACAGAATTTTTTTCGACGGTTTGGCAACTGGGGTAGGCAAATTTGCCTGCTAAAATCCGATGTTGGTATACCGCTAGCAGATTGGCTGCAAGTACTTGGGACATCTATTTCTATACCTTCATTCCTCTCAGTGCAGGTTTCTGAGAGGACTGGAGGTATAGTGGGGTTGGAGATCCCACGTGATGAGGACCAAGAAGAGGTCCGCCTTGTTCTTTGATGTGGGTCTTTTAAGTGCTGTTGCCAACGGACTGCATGGGAGGTCGTCATATGTCTGGTCAAGCATGTGGTGCCCAAGCGGCTGCTGTTTTGGCCACGCTTGATATGTTCCAGACATATGTTGCAAATAGCAACGGTGTGATCTGCTGCACATGTGTCAAAAAAGGCCCACACCAAAGAACTTTTCAAAATATGTGGGGAGTCAGCAGCGCCCTGCACCTGCTTAGCTCTGCGGTGTGATGCAATAGGGTGGCTGCCCTTAAGCTGCCCCCTGGAGGGCATCCTGCCTCGTTGGAGATGTGCCTCCTCCTCCACCTCTCTTCTATCACGATCCCAAGCAGAGTCAGTGACCTCATCATCCCCTCCCTCCTCGTCACTGGAGTAAACTTGGCAGTATGCTGCAGCTCGGGGAACATGACTGCCAGTTTCTTGACCTTCTTGGGCACCCCCTCTCTCTAGGCTCACGTTACTCCCTTTCTTAACCTGGATACCATCATCGGAGCCTTCAAATAGCTGCGCATCCTCCTGCAGCATGTACCCGACACTGTGGTCGAATAGTTCAGGGGACTCCTCCGTGCATGATGGTGGGACTAGGGAAGGAGTGACTGTTGACATGGAGCCGATGGAATAGGCCGCTTTGGCTGCTGCATTGGCAGGCAAACTACTCTGAGCCTGGGTGATGGAGGATGAGGAGGGCTTTGTTATCCATTCCACCAACTCTTCTGCATGTTGTAGCTCAATAACATGGCCGGCTGCAGAAAAAAAGGACAAGCGTGTGCCACGGCCACGTGCTGAGGATGCACCGTGTCCATGACCAGCGTTGTCAAATGTAGACACAGAGCCTGCTTGCCCTCTTTTAGTGGCCTGTGAGCGTCTGCCTCTCCTTGGTGGCCTTCTGGACATGCTGTAAATTTTGTTTAGCAAAACCACACTACTCTGTATTGTGTACTGTGTACACTACCAGAAAAGTAGTAGCAAGTGCACTAGGGGTGCACGGTACTGTGTACACCAACAGAAGTGTAATAACAACTATGGGTGTACTGTATGTATTGTGTACTGTGTACACCACCAGAAAAGTAGTAGCAACTGCACTAGGGGTGCATGGTACTGCGTACACCAACAAAAGTTTAACAACTATGGGTGCATTGAATGTATTGTGTACTGTGTACACCACCAGAAAAGTAGTAGCAACTGCACTAGGGGTGCATGGTACTGTGTACACCAATAGAAGTGTAATAACAACTATGGGTGCACTGTAGGTATTGTGTACACCTCCAGGAAAGTAGTAGCAACTCCACTAGGGGTGCACGGTACTGTGTACACCAACAGAAGTGTGATAACAACTATGGGTGCACTGTATGTATTGTGTACACCACCAGGAAAGTAGTAGCAACTGCACCAGGGGTGCACGGTACTGTGTACACCAACAGAAGTGTAATAACAACTATGGGTGCACTGTATGTATTGTGTGCACCACTAGGAAAGTAGTAGCAACTGCACTAGGGGTGCACAGTACTATGTACACCAACAGAAGTTTAATAACAACTATGGGTGCACTGTATGTATTGTGTACTGTGTACACCACCAGAAAAGTAGCACTAGCAACTGCACTATGGGTGCACAGTACTGTGTACACCAACAGAAGTGTAATAACTACTATGAGTGTACTGTATGTATTGTGTACTGTGTACACCACCAGAAAAGTAGTAGCAACTGCACTAGGGGTGCACGGTACAGTGTACACCAACAGAAGGGTAATAACAACTATGGGTGTACTTTTCGGGTGTACACCACCAGAAAAGTAGTAGCAACTGCACTAGGGGTGAATGGTATTGTGTACACCACCAAAAGTCTAATAGCAACTATGGGTGCACTGTATGTACTGTGTACTGTGTACACCACCAGAAAGGTAGTAACAACTGCACTAGGGGTGCACGGTACTGTGTACACCCACAGAAATGTAATAACAACTATGGGTGTATTGTATTGTGTACACCACCAGAAAAGTAGTAGCAACTGCACTAGGGGTGCACGGTACTGTGTACACCAACAGAAGTGTAATAACAACTATGGATGTACTGTATTGTGTACATATATAAAATACACTGCAGCTAACTGAATAACCTGCCTGCTTGCTCAATCTAAATGACACTCTCTCTCCGTCCACGGCCGACGTGCAGGCAGCCTTATATAGTGTGGGGTGTGGACTTAGGCCCCCTGAGCCATAATTGGCCAAAGGCACCCTGCCTTTGGCCAATTATGACTCTCTTAGCTGAGGGCACTGGAATTGGCCAAAGCATGCAGATCATGGTGCATGCTTTGGCCAATCATCATACAGCAATGCACTGTGCTCCCGCAGTGCATTATGGGCCATTACGCGCTGCTCAAACTTGGCATGAACGGCCCATAATGTTCGTTTTTTCAACGAGAAATAACTTTTCAATGGCGGACCCTAGAATAAATAACCTCATACATCATTACAATAGCCTATTCATGATTAAATCCGTCAGGAACAATCCTGCAATGTCCTGCCACAGGGCTCAAAGTTTTTCAAACTTACTTGAGCATCCCCTATGTTGATGTATGTATCATTCCAGCCTCAGGGTATCACCCATCTGGGTTACCCATTCTTTCAAAATAGGTGGGTCAGCTGATTTCCAATGCATCAGAATTGTCTTACAGGCCTGGAAAAGTGCCCTGGCATGTTTCTTATATTCCTCAACCCGGATGTCATTCAGTAAACCCAGTAGACATATTTTAGGGTCCTCTTGAATTGCTACCTGAAAGACCCTATTCAGGGTGCTAACAACCCGTTGCCAATAGATATGTAGTGTTGGGCACCGCCATAAAAAGTGTATCAGGTCACCATTCTCTCTGCCATACCTCAACATATTGGGTCATCCCTAATTCCAGGTTTTAACAACTGCAATGGGGTAAAGTGGACTCTAAGGAGAATACAGAGTTGCGAGAGTCGCTGTGTAACCTTAAGGGAACACTATTGCACTGCCAGCAATGCCTGCTCCCCCTGTTCCTCCTCAAAAGCTACCATATCTCTCTTCCATGTAGCAGTTGCTCTAAATGGATAGTCCTTCAGGAAAATATTTAATACCATGGAGTAACATCTGGATATAAATCCCTTATAGGATCCTGTGTCATACTGTACATAAAATGAAATATCAGGGTAGGGAATTCTAATCATATATCAGCCCCTGGTTGTGCCCTAATGGCTTGTTGTAATTGAAGATGATGGAAGTACATGGACTGGGGGAGGTGAAATTTAGCCCGTAAGTCTGAAAAGGGACATAAAGCCCATTATCAAATATGTGGTGTAAATGAGTAATACCATAGCGTTTCCATTTGGCGCCATAATGCAATTTTTTTTATTACCTCACATAGGACAAAATCTAGTGTAGCCTGAAATTCCGTGGGATCTAAATCTTGAAATATGTTGTAGCTGGGCTGCTTGGTAAAATAAACAAGGAATTGGGTAGGCCAAGCCTTTGGGGCTTTTTTTTATTTTATATAAGGGATCTAAAAATTGAATTGATTATACAATATATTTTCAGGGGAATAACCATTGGGGAGTTGTGCAGAACATATAAAACTGAGGCATGAATATCTTTTTTGTGAGGTTTGTTTTTCACACTAGAGATAATTTTAGTCTATTCAAGACCTTAGCTTTATCCCTAAGGTTGACAAGCAAGGGGGACAGGTTGAGCTGGCTATACTCCGTAGGCCGAGGTGTCACATGTATATCCAAATACTTAAAGCATAACTCCACTTTTGTTGAGAAAAAAACATTCCCCTTTGGGTGATCTATGTTCATTGCAAGGATTATAACAAACTTTGTTGCAGATTCCTACCTTTTGTTATTCTGAAGAAATCCATGTGTGTTTGTCTGTGCCTCTGTTATGAGTGGGTCTAATGGGAGTGGTTTCATAATTAACTGTCAGGTGTGCAGCTGGAAAGCACTAATGAGGAAATCTGCTTGGCCTGCATCCCTTTAGACATGCTCCTATTAAAAGTATCTCTCTAAAAATTACATTTTTGTTGCAGGGGATGCCTGAAATCTGACTTGTATCTTAGGCAGACTTCTGGGAAAATTGTTGAGCCAATCACACAAGCAGGAAATGATGTTTCTGGGGAGTGGTCAGTACACACACTGTGTACAGAACAACTCCAGGTAGCCATATTGCAATGCATTCTCAGAAAATTACATTGGCTGCAGATTGAAAAGGAAAGGTAATTTTTTAATAACATTCAATTCCAATATGATTAGTGTCGCAATTATATGCGCTGTATTATTTTTTCTTTATTTGCTATTTTTTTCCCCCACAAAAGTGGAGTTACCCTTTAAAAGAGGAGGAAACATGGATGGCTCTTAAGTCTTAAACAGGGCTGTCAGGGTCACTATGTAGTGACCCTGATGGAGGATTTTGGACCAATTAATAGAAGGTCCTGAACAGGAACGTTTAAGGGTTGCTATTGGCTTGATGGCTATGGTGAAAAGTAGAGGCGGCAGCAGGCAGCCCTGCTGGGCACCTCTATGTAGAGCAAGTGGGTGAAATCTTGCCAGCCTCCTTAATGGCTGCCTTTGGGGAACTCTATAGCAGCCTTATCCAGGATGGAAATCTACATCCAAAGTCGAATTTAGCCATGACTTCCCACAAATACCGCCATTCAACGCTGTCAAAGGCCTTATGAGCATCTAACAACAGCAAGGCCCTGTCCCCCAAGGTATTCGCTCAAGATCGAATTTTGAGGAAGTTGACCTTTGGGGCATGAACCTGAAATGATCTGAGTGAATTCTTGATGCTTTGATATCACTCTGTAATATGTATATGGGCCTTAAGAGCCTGGGTCCATAGGGTCCTTGCTGGGTTTCAATAACAAAATAATATTTGCTTTGTCATAGACAAAGGAAGAGAATGTTGTTTTAAGGGCTCATTAAATACTTCAAGTAAATGTGGCAGAATGCCATCTGCATAACATTTGTATACTTCCACTGGCAAACCATCATCACCTGGGGCCGTTGAGTTCAGGAAAGAACTGGTCAATATCTGTAACTCCTCCAGGATCAATGGAGGATCAAGAATTTTTCTGTGGAAGGTTGATAATCTGGGTAGATCAATTCCCTAAATATAGGCAGACAGTGACTCAAAAGAGTACTGTTGCTTGGATTGATATAAATCAGAGTAGTATGCCATTCAGGAGCATTAACTCTCACCTGCCTCTTAGAATGGCAAATTATTAAAGAAGCATTTTCTATCAGCCGCGGAGGGGGTTATATGATTAACCACTTCAGCCCCAGAAGGATTTACCCCCTTCCTTACCAGAGCACTTTTTACAATTTGGCACTTGCTTTAACTGCTAATTGCGCGGTCATGCAATGCTGTACCCAAATGGAATTTGCGTCCTTTTGTTCCCACAAATAGAGCTTTCTTTTGATGGTATTTGATCACCTCTGCGGTTTTTATTTTTTGCGCTATAAATGGAAAAAGACCAAAAATTTTGAAAAAAAACGATATTTTCTACTTTTTGTTATAAAAAAATCCAATAAACTCAATTTCAGTCATACATTTAGTCCAAAATGTTTTCAGCCACATGTATTTGGTAAAAAAAATGTCAATAAGTGTATATTTATTGGTTTGCGCAAAAGTTATAGCGTCTACAAACAAGGGTACATTTTCTGGAATTTACACAGCTTTTAGCTTTTTCTTGAGGTGCTAAAATGACAGGGAAGTACAAAACCCCCCCAAATGACCTCATTTTGGAAAGTAGACACCCCAAGAAAATTGCTGAGAGGCATGTTGAGCCCATTGAATATTATTTTTTTTGTCCCAAGTGATTGAATAATGACAAAAAAAAAATTACAAAAAGTTGTCACTAAATGATATATTGCTCACACAGGCCATTGGCATATATGGAATTGCACCCCAAAATACATTTAGCTGCTTCTCCTGAGTATGAGGATACCACATGTGTGGGACTTTTTGGGAGCCTAGCCGCCTACGGGGCCCCGAAAACCAAGCACTGCCTTCAGGATTTCTACGTTTTTGATTTCACTCCTCACTACCTATCACAGTTTTAAAGGCCATAAAATGCCAGGACAGTTCAACCCCCCCAAATGACCCCATTTTGGAAAGTAGACACCCCAAGCTATTTGCTGAGAGGCATGCTGAGTCCATGGAATATTTTATATTTTGTCACAAGTTATGGGAAAATGAAAAACTTTTTTTTTTTTTTTTTGCACTAAATGATATATTGCACAAACATGCCATTAGCATATGTGGAATTGCACCCCAAAATACATTATGCTGCTTCTCCTGAGTACGGGGATAGCACATGTGTAGGACTTTTTGGGAGCCTAGCTGCATACGGGGCCCCGAAAACCAATCACCGCCTTCAGGATTTCTAAGGGCGTAAATTTTTTATTTCACTCCTCACTACCTATCACAGTTTCGAAGGCCATAAAATGCCAAGATGGCACAAACCCCCCCCAAATGACCCCATTTTGGAAAGTAGACACCCCAAGCTATTTGCTGAGAGGCATGGTGAGTATTTTGCTGCTCTCATTTGTTTTTGAAAATGAAGAAAGTAAAGAAAAATGTATTTTTTTTTCTTTTTTCAATTTTCAAAACTTTATGACAAAAAAGCGAGGTCTGCAAAATACTCACCATATCTCTCAGCAAATATCCTGGGTTGTCTACTTTCCAAAATGGGGTAATTTGGGGGGAGTTGTGATATCTGGGCATTCCATGGCCTCCGAAACTGTGATAGGCTGTGAGGATTGAATCAAAAATTTACACCCTTACAAACCCTGATGGTGCTTGGGTTTTGGGGTCCCGAAAGGGGCTAGGCTCCCAAAATGTCTCACACATGTGGTATCCCCATACTCAGGAGAAGCAACAGAATGTATTTTGGGTTGTAATTTCACATATTCCCATGGCATGTTTGATTTAGTGACAACTTTGTGCAAAAAAAAAATTGTCTTTTTCTCGCAACTTGTGTAAAATATTCCATGGACTCGACATGCCTCTCAGCAAATAGCTTGGGGTGTCTACTTTCCAAAATGGGGTCATTTGGGGGGTTTTGAACTGTCCTGGCATTTTATGCACAACATTTAGAAGCTTATGTCACACATCACCCACTCTTCTAACCACTTGAAGACAAAGCCCTTTCTGACACTATTTGTTTACATGAAAAAATCATTTTTTTGCAAGAAAATTACTTTGAACCCCCAAACATTATATATTTTTTTAAGCAAAGGCCCTACAGATTAAAATGGTGGGTGTTTCATTTTTTTTCACACAGTATTTGCGGAAAAAAACACACTTTTTTAAATTTTAATGCACTAATACACACTATATTGCCCAAATGTTTGATGAAATAAAAAAGATGATCTTAGGCCGAGTACATGGATACCAAACATGACATGCTTTAAAATTGCGCACAAATGTGCAGTGGCGACAAACTACATACATTTTTAAAAGCCTTTAAAAGCCTTTACAGGTTACCACTTTAGATTTATAGAGGAGGTCTGCTAAAATTATTGCCCTCGATCTGACCTTCGTGGTGATACCTCACATGCATGGTGCAATTGCTGTTTACATTTGACGCCAGATCAACGCTTGCATTTGGTTCTCTTAGCTCCCCGTCTACCGGTGATATATATTTTGCCGAAAGTCCACAAAACTCTATTGAACCCTCCGGGAAGGCCCATCATCAGTGGCATTGATTCCATTACATCACGTGTTGGTAAATATATTGACTTTTTCCTCCAGCCACTGGTGATGGGCACACCCTCATTCCTTAAGGACACAAAACATGTCCTTAATCTATTAAGTGAGGTGGAATGGAAGGCTACATATATGCTGGTAATGGCTGATGTCGCATCGCTCTACACATCGATATCTCATCAGTTGGGACATGAGGCATTGCGACATTTCCTCTATCGAGACTCCAATATCCCCATCACACAATGTAATTTTGTGATGGAGCTATTGGACTTCTCTATGGAGCACAACCATTTTTGGCATAATGGTGCACACTATTTGCAAGTGAAGAGGGTGGCCATGGGAGCTAAATTTGCTCCCAGCATGGCCAACCTCTTCATGGCCAAATGGGAGGAAGAAGAAGTTCTGCATGATAGGCCTGCTTAGCTTGTCATGTGGAAAAGATTTATAGATGATGTCATAATCATATGGGATGGTGATGCAGAATCTGTTGCCTCTTATTTGTCTGTTCTCAACAACAACAATAGGGGTATAGTGCTCACTTATGAGGCTAGACCGATTCAGATCCACTTTTTAGATCTGGTTATTAAAATTGCTGATGAAAGGATCACCACTTCCACCTTCTTTAAACCAACTGACAGGAACAGTTTCATCCCTCTTGATTCTTGTCACCATCGATCTTGGTTGACAGCTGTCCCTAAAGGACAATTTTTGCGATTAAGGCGGAACTGTTCAAGTGTAGATCAATTTTATAAGGAAGCCTCCACTTCAAGATCAATATTTTTAAGTAAGGGCTATAATTCAACAGCTCTTGATTCTTTAATTCTAGAGGTAGGAAATAGGGATCCCAAAGACCTACTAGTGGACAAACCTCCCCAGTCTGAGGACAGGGAGGATTTCGGACTTGCGTTTATTACCACCTACTCAAGTCAACATTGGGCCATAAAAAGGATCATAAAAAAACACTGGCCAGTTATAAAAAATGACTGGATCCTTGGACCCTTACTGTCAGACAAACCTCGGGTCTTGTTTAGGGGAGCCACCAGCTTTAGACATATGCTGGCACCTAATGCCCCAGATCCTCCTGTGCGTTTGAGTTTTTTTGGGGATCTTAAAGGATTTTCCCCATGTAGAAGGTGTAAAGTATGTAGGGTTAATACATTGAAAGATAGGAGATTGACTGAATTCACCTCAGTCAACACGGGCCAAACATACCCCATTAAATCGCTTATCACATGTACCACCAAATGTGTAGTATACCTTCTAAGGTGCCCTTGTGGGCTTGAATATGTGGGACGCACTATTAGGATGCTGCACGTGAGGTTGGGTGAACACATCACCAACATCAGGCGAGGCTTTGATAAGCATAGTGTTTCTAAACACTATGATCTTGTGCATAACCGGGACCCGACAGGTACTACCTTTATTGGCATAGAGAAATATGTCCCCCATTGGCGTGGCAGCAATGGTAAGAGGACTATTTCTAGGTCCGAGACCAATTGGATCTATAGATTAGGCTCTCATGCCCCCAATGGCTTGAATATAGAATGGGACATCAACTGTTTTATTAATAACAGTTGATGTCCCATCGGTAGTATTTTGATTTTCCTCAGTGAGGAAATTGTTCCCTTAACTGATTATTCGCCATCTATTGCTTTTTAACTTTTGGTGCCTAAGATCATGTCTATTTTGGACCTCCATTTAATATTACATGTTCATTAAAAATTATATGAATGAGGGTGTCCTTGTGATAACATTATCAAGAGATCCCCCCCTTTTTTCTTTTGGGAAGGATGGATATCTGTTATGATGTCCACCCCTATTAGGATGTGGTTTTGTGTTAATCAATATACATTTCCCCTTTTTCATATAAAATAAATTTTTGAATATATTTTATTATTTTTTTAGATTTTTTAATTTTAGTTTGGTTACTAATGTGCATAGCATATATTATGGCATGTATTGGGGGGACATGCTGCTGTTCACAAGCCCACTAGCAATTTTTAAATGATTGTCTTTTTCCTTTTTTATTTTTATGTGATTTTGTAAATGCCCACTAGATGGCACTGAGTTGGATAGTGTGTTTTTATTTCCATATATATCTAGCAAGGGTCCCAGCTGTTTATTATTGGTGCCCAGGTTGTTCCCATGATGTCCCCAGATTGGGATTTGCCAATAAACCAACCACGATACTCAGCTCGGACCCAACTAGCCAATGACACTGTTCCCTGCAGAGCGGTTTGGCTACTTAATGCGCATGCGCATGCTTGATCACGTACCGCTGATGACGTCAGTTGTGATGAAACGGCTGTAGGGTCACAACGTGAACTTGCATTGCGCATGCGCGCTTTTAAACTAAACGGCGGTGGTGTCATTTTGCTGTCTAGTGACAGATTTTATTGTTACTGCTTATTTGCACTTTATTTACGACCTATGCAGTGCTTTTGGAAGCATTAGGAAGCATTTGGACTTTTAAAATAAAACATTTTTTGGTCCTCTGCACTATTGGAGTCCCCTTTTCTTTCCTCTATGGTTTATTCCTGCTGGAGCACTGGCCATTGGAGTTTTTCCTGGAATCAAGGGTTTGCCCCTGAGTGTCTTCTGCTATTGTTGGGAAGCTGACATCAAAGGTGACATCGGTTGCGGTTCCAATAGGATTTCAACATTGACCTGCTATGCCTGTTTAGACCCCCCTGAGTAAGGGCGGTCAAGGTTTTCTGGTAAGCCTTTATTCTATCCGGTGGTGGGCAGCACTATTGAGTAGTCTATGGGACTTTTTTTGCACTTTATATTTTGCACTAATTTTTTTCATGTTCATATTTTTTCATATTTGTCATTATTGCTTGGACTTTTTATAAGTTTTTGAGCACACCATTTTTTGATGAAAGTCTACTCACTGGTGATTTATTGATTGTTTATAATAGTTTTTAGTTGTTAATTTTTATCATTATCACTATATTGTTAGTTCATTCACTTAGATTCATGTCCAGCGCTACACTGATTTATCAATACAATTGTTGCCTTATATCGGGGTTATAGTGTTTAGCAGCAGGACTCATATCACGTTTTTTTTTCACGAATGATTTTTGTATTTTTTCATTGTTTATTTACCTAGCGCAGTTCTTTATTTATTTTTAGTTTCAACGCTTGCGTTCGCCTTTGCACGAGAGCAAGGGGGGACAGGGGTGCTTTTTTTTTTTTTTCCTTTATTATTTTTTTTTTTATCTTATTTTTAAACTGTTCCTTTCTTTTTTTTTATCATTTTTATTGTTATGTCAGGGAATTTAAATATCCCCTATGATAGCAATAGGTATTGACAGGTACTCTTTTTTGAAAAAAATGGGGTTTATTAGACCCTAGATCTCTCCTCTGCCCTCAAAGCATCTGACCACACCAAGATTGGTGTGATAAAATGCTTTCCCAATTTCCCAATGGCGCTGTTTACATCTGGCGAAATCTAAGTCATGAAATGCTCGTAGCTTCCGTTTTTTTAGGACATAGAGATGGAGCCATTCTGGTCTCTGATCAGCTCTATGGTCAGCTGGCCAAATCACCGGTTGCATTCTCAGGTTCCCTGTTGGGACAGTAGAGCCAAAAAAAAATGGAAGACGGTGGGGGGGGGGACATTCCCTTCCAGTGCTTGTAAAAGCAGCCTAGAGGCTAATTAGCTGCTAGGATTGCTTTTACATGAAAGCCGACTGCTGGCTAAAAAGAATGATACCAAGATGATACCTAAACCTGCAGGCATCATTCTGGTATAACCACTCAAAGTCCAGCAACATACCAGTATGTTGCTGGTCCTTGTTGGGCATATGTTGTAATCTTTTTTTTCATGCAGCCTGTGGGCTGAACGAAAAAAAGAGATTGATTGGTGGGTATGCCCCCCCATTAGAATACCTCCCTTCATCCACCCACTTCTAATGATTGGCATACATGTACCATTTATATATGCCGCAGCATGGGGGCATCCACCCCAAAAGTTAGGAGCAAATCACTCCTCCACTCCTGCTGCCCCCATGCTTCGGCAGCGCTGGAGTCACGGCTTTATGTATCGTGGGAGCAAACACTGTTGCTGTTAAGATAAATAAATCCGCGCTGCAGCTGAATGGTGTACCTGAAGACAAAAAATGGTTAGCAATAAAACACAGTAAACAGTAAAGTATAAAAAATTGCATACCTGAAAAGCAAACATGATAAAACATAATAACAATAAAACATTGCAGAATAGAATACAGTAAAAAAGAGCAGAACAATAGAGAGAGAATAGAGCGAGAGAGGACAATAAAACAACAACTATTTTTGTTTTTTTATTTTATATATTTTTTGTGTTTTTTTTTTTTACACTTTTTATTATAACTGTAGCTTTTATAACTGTAACCGGTTCCAGGTTCGGGTCTCTCAAAATGCGATGGCATCTTGGGAGACCCTGTGAAAGTGTGCCTAGTCTGTGCAATGCTGTACCCTATGCTAATACTCAACTAGTGTATGGTAGCATTCAAAACATTCACCAATGCAAAGACCAGGATTGTCAGGACAGGAGGGACAATAATAGCGAGTGTCACACCTATATCCACGCTTGCTGCAGACACAACATCTTTTTTGGGAGGGTTCGTTGGGTAGGGGTACTCGGGAGGACATAAAGAAAATGCCTCTCATGCAGCCGACTACATTTGGTTGGGGATGTGAATGGGGGAAGTACGGGTGCTGCAGAAGTGGTGGGTTCCCAATTAGGATTGGCGAATGCAGCAGGAAGGGCACTACTGGCACCACGGGCCTGTGTTTGTCTTCTTCTTGGTGGCAGCAGGACACTACTTGTGCTTGCCACCTCACCAGCTTGAACTGCACTTATGGGACTCGCCACGTCACCAAGTGTTACTGCAGTGCTGGTTTGACTATGACCAGGGTGTACTAGGCCGCTGGTGCTTGCCAGTTCACCAAAACGCTACCAAAAAAACTGTTAGCGATCGCAGGGATCAGGCCTGACTCTGCGAATGCTGCAGTTATGTGTTTAGTGTTTTGTAAGTGACAGTGATCGATCGATACTGCACTTGGGTGGGCTGGGCTGGGCGGAGGGGCAAAACGCAGGTGCTAGAAGGTATCTGGGCTGATCCCGCTAACACTGTGTTTTTGGGAACCCTAAACTGCTGGGGACGCTAGTATAGATCTGATCGGATCAGCTATTGATCCGTTCTGATACTATACCACTAAGGGGGGTGTACGGTGCATGCATGGGTGTTATCGCTACTGGCACTAACCTGACGCTGCCTGGGGCTGGTGCTTGCCAGTCCACCAAAACGCTACCAAAAAAAACTGTTAGCGATCGCAGGGATCAGGCCTGACTTTGAGAACGCTGCAGTTATGTGTTTAGTGTTTTGTAAGTGACAGTGATCGATCGATACTACACTTGGGTGGGCTGGGCCGGGCGGAGGGGCAAAACGCAGGTGCTAGAAGGTATCTGGGCTGATCCCGCTAACACTGTGTTTTTGGGAACCCTAAACTGCTGGGGACGCTAGTATAGATCTGATCGGATCAGCTATTGATCCGTTCAGATACTATACCACTAAGGGGTTGTACGGTGCGTGCGTGGGTGTTATCGCTACTGGCACTAACCTGACGCTGCCTGGGGCTGGTGCTTGCCAGTCCACCAAAACGCTACCAAAAAAAACTGTTAGCGATCGCAGGGATCAGGCCTGACTTTGAGAACGCTGCAGTTATGTGTTTAGTGTTTTGTAAATGACAGTGATCGATCGATACTACACTTGGGTGGGCTGGGACGGGCGGAGGGGCAAAACGCAGGTGCTAGCAGGTATCTGGGCTGATCCCGCTAACACTGCGTTTTTGGGAACCCTTAACTGCTGGGGACGCTAGTATAGATCTGATCAGGACCTTCAGGTCTGGTATGGATTTTAAGGGGAACCCCGCGCCAAAAAAAAAAAAAAACGGCGTGGGGTCCCCCCAAAAATCCATACCAGACCCTTATCCGAGCACGCAACCTGGCAGGCCGCAGGAAAAGAGGGGGGGATGATAGTGCGTCCCCTCCCCTCCTGAACCGTACCAGGCCACATGCCCTCAACATTGGGAGGGTGTTTTGGGGTAGCCCCCCAAAATACCTTGTCCCCATGTTGATGAGGACAAGGGCCTCATCCCCACAACCCTGGCCGGTGGTTGTGGGGGTCTGCGGGCGGGGGGCTTATCGGAATCTGGAAGCCCCCTTTAACAAGGGGACCCCCAGATCCCAGCCCCCCCCTGCGTGAAATGGTAAGGGGGTACTTACCCCTACCATTTCACTAAAAAACTGTCAAAAATGTTAGAAATGACAAGAGACAGTTTTTGACAATTCCTTTATTTAAATGCTTCTTCTTTCTTCTATCTTCCTTCATCTTCTTCTTCTGGTTCTTCTGGCTCTTCTGGTTCTTCCTCCGGCGTTCTCGTCCACCCGGTGACCCCGCCCCCTCTGACGCACAGTGACTTGACGGGACTTCCCTGTGACGTCACGGGGAATGCCACAGGGAAGTCCCGTCATGGCCCCGCCCCTGTTATTTAAGAACCGTCAGACGAGGAGACACCGTCACACAGCGGGAGCCTCCCTCCATGCCAGCATGGATGCGGAGCGGCCCGGAGAAGAAAATAAATAAGAGAAGAGAACAAGAGAAGAAGGAAGAAGATGAAGAAGAAGATGAAGAGAAGAGCGGGAGCCTCCCCCCATGCCATGGGTGCGGAGCGGCCCGAGGAGAAGAAGATAGAAGACGCCGCGGAGGAGATGCTGGACGAGAACGCCGGAGGAAGAACCAGAAGAACCAGAAGAAGAAGAAGATGAAGGAAGATAGAAGAAAGAAGAAGCATTTAAATAAAGGAATTGTCAAAAACTGTCTCTTGTCATTTTTAGTCAGTACCCCCTTACCATTTCACACAGGGGGGGCCGGGATCTGGGGGTCCCCTTGTTAAAGGGAGCTTCCAGATTCCGATAAGCCCCCCGCCCGCAGACCCCCACAACCACCGGCCAGGGTTGTGGGGATGAGACCCTTGTCCTCATCAACATGGGGACAAGGTGTTTTGGGGGGCTACCCCAAAGTGCCCTCCCAATGTTGAGGGCATGTGGCCTGGTACAGTTCAGGAGGGGGGGCGCACTCTCATCCCCCCTCTTTTCCTGCGGCCTGCCAGGTTGCGTGCTCGGATAAGGGTCTGGTATGGATTCTTGGGGGGACCCCACCCCGTTTTTTTTTTTTTTTTGGCGCGGGGTTCCCCTTAAAATCCATACCAGACCTGAAGGGTCTGGTATGGAATTTAGGGGGAACCCCACGTCATTTTTTTTTTTTAATTTTGGCCGGGGTTCCCCTTAATATCCATACCAGACCTGAAGGGCCTGGTATGGAATTTAGGGTGACTCCCACGTCATTTTTTTTTTTAAATTTTGGTTCGGGGGTTCCCCTGTGGGGAATTCCCATGCCATTTTTATCAATGAACTTCTATGTGTATTGTCGGCAATGCAAAAGCCGCGAGTAGTTTTAAATGGGTTTTTTCCTTTGAAATGTATTTTGCAGTCAGACTGTTCTAAACACGGGAAACATGCGCCCCTTTACAGGCATACTATAGACACCCCCCAGCTATGAAATTTAAAGGGATATTACACTTTTATTGTTTGACTTTAAGCATTATTAAAATCACTGCTCCCGTTTTTAAAACTTTTTTTTGCATTGATCCATGTTCCCTGGGGCAGGACCCAGGTCCCCAAACACATTTTATGACAATAACTTGCATATAAGCCTTTAAAATTAGCACTTTTGATTTCTCCCATAGATTTTTAAAGGGTGTTCCGCGGCATTCGAATTTGCCACGAACACCCCAAATTGTTCGCTGTTCGGCGAACTTGCGAACAGCCAATGTTCAAATCGAACATGAGCTTGACTCGAACTCGGAGCTCATCCCTAGTGATTGGCATTCCTTCTCCAAAATTCAGAGATCTTAGCTTCAAACCTATCATGAGATGAAAAAAGGCACAGCCAAAAGACATTGAGTTTCCAAAGGACCTTGGGCAAAGTGGAAGAGGACCTGACATCTAGATGTAGAAATAATGGGGAATGATCTGAAACGTATAATAGAGCTTGGGGTTACTCAGACATAGGTCTATCCTGGACAGTGACATGTGGGTTTTTAAAAAAACATGAGAATTGCTTCTCCGTTGAATTTTGCTACACCAATGGTCAGCCCACCATACCTCCTCTATAAATCTTGCGAAAGCAGTGTGTCTTCCTTCATCTGGAGAAATGAAATGAAAACACCTTGTCCCCATGTTGATGGGGACAAGGGCCTCATCCCCACAACCCTTGCCCGGTGGTTGTGGGGGTCTGCGGGCGGGGGGCTTATCGGAATCTGGAAGCCCCCTTTAACAAGGGACCCCCAGATCCTGGCCCTCCCCCCTGTGTGAAATGGTAAGTGTGTACAAGAGTAACCCTACCATTTCACAAAAAACTGTCAAAAATGTTAAAAATGACAAGAGACAGTTTTTGACAATTCCTTTATTTAAATGCTTCTTTCTTCTATCTTCTATATTCTATCTTCTTTTGTTTTGAGGGCATGTGACCTGATACGGTTCAGGAGGGGGACGCTCTCTCGTCCCCCCCCTCTTTTCCTGAGGCCTGCCAGGTTGCCTGCTCAGATAAGGGTCTGGTATGGATTTTTGGGGGGACCCCACGCCAATTTTTTTAAATTTTGGTGCGGGGTTCCCCTTAAAATCCATACCAGACCTGAAGGGTCTGGTACAGATTTTGAGGGGGACCCCACGCCATTTTTAAAAAAAAAATTTGGCCAAGGTTCCCCTTAATATCCATACCAGACCTGAAGGGCCTGGTATGGAATTTAGGGGGACCCCCACATCATTTTTTTTTTTAATTTTGGTTCGGGGTTCCCCTGTGGGGAATTCCCATGCCGTTTTTATCAATGAACTTTTATGTGTATTGTCGGACTGGCAATTCATTAATAGCCGCGAGTAGTTTTAAATGACTTTTTTTCCTTTGAAATGTCATTTTGCTGTCAGACTGTTCTAAACGCGGGAAACATGCGCCCCTTTACAGGCATACTATAGACACCCCCAGGTACGAAATTTAAAGGAATATTACACTTTTATTGTTTCACTTTAAGAATGATTAAAATCACTGCTCCCAAAAAAACGGCATATTTTTGCATTGATACATGTCCCCTGGGGCAGGACCCAGGTCCCCAAACACTTTTTATGACAATACCATGCATATAAGCCTTTAAAATTAGCGGTTTTGATTTCTCCCATAAACTTTTAAAGGATTTCTGCGGCTTTCGAATTTGCTGCGAACACCCCAAATTGTTTGCTGTTTGGCGAACTGGCGAACAGCCAATGTTCGAATCGAAGCTCATCCCTACCCAGGGGTCAGAGCCTATTCGTGGCATGCACCAGGTAGAGGGATCATGTCTAGAATAGACCTGGCACTGGGGAATGAGAAAATACTCCCATTGGTGCATTCGGTTACATATACGCTTAAGGGGGTGTCTGACCACTCTGGGCTGAGCTTTGAGTTGAAGATAGGTCCCGGAGGAAGGCCGCCGGGATGTAGAATACAACCCTATTGGTTAGCCCAGATTGAATCCAACGATCGTATACCGGATCAAATGGTAATGTTTTTGGAAGCCCATGGTGACAGTACAATGGAGGGTATAACATGGGACACCTTTAAGGCATATTTAAGAGGGATAGTAAGATCAACAATATCATATATTAAACATACTAATAGACAGAAAGAAGAGGAAATGGTGGATTTATGCAGGCCAAAGCAGAGTTTATTAAGAACCCCTCAAATATAAACCAGACAAAATGGGCAGGTACAGCGCTTCAATATAGAAATCAATTAATAGTTAAAGCTAAACATAAGAGGTTCCAGTTTAAGCAAAAAAACTTTGTGCAAGGATATCAAGCCAATAAGATAGTAAATTGAGAAATGAGAAAGGGGAGATGGTCAATACAGTGGAGGATATTGTGGAAACTTTCCATAGATTTTATGATAAAATGTACACATCGACACTGACATCCACAAGAGAGGAGATAGAGAAATATTTAGAGGATTTAGAGTTTCTGAAGTTAACAGAGGAACAAAAAGGGGAATTGGATAAAGATATCGGGATAGAGGAGGTAAAAACAGCTATTAAGTCTATGGGAAAGGGTAAGTCGCCTGGACCAGATGGCATACCGTACCAGCGATATGTGGAAATTATAGCTCCGATATTGACTAAAATGTACAGGGGGGCATTTGACCGGGGGGGAGATGCCCGCCTCCATGTATGAGGCAAAAATAAAACAATGTGTCTGCGCTGGAAAAAAATCACATCAATCAAAAGTGCAGCAATAATAAACATAAACAACATAGGTATTAACAAATAGTACACTTGAGTGAAAATACCCCTAAGTGCTAAAGTATAAAGTGCACGGTGCTATATAAAACGCACAATGTGAGTGGTCAATCAAAAAACATATAAATATTGAATCAAATGAAATATAAAGGGATATAACTACTAGTGAATGAAATAAAGTCCAAAACAGTATATATCCAGAAATATAAGAGTGCTCAGAAAAAACGTAGTCCGAAGATTTAGTGAAATCCGCATATCCTTCCTTCCAAAAGTGTGTCACCAAGAAACATGCTGTAGTGTCTTCCAGCCACCCCCACAGGTATATATGCTCACCTTCCTGTGTGTGACACAGTGATAAAACTATGTCAAACAAAGCTTTGGAGCCACTCCTGTGCTCTTTTGGAACCAGCTGTGCAGACCTCCAATGCTCTCAAATGAAGATAATATATGCAAAAGAAAAAAACTCCATAGCGCAATATTGCAAGGTGTAATAAAAGGATTTTAATAAAAAGTTCTCTCCCCTTGCTGGGGTACTCACATATTGTGGGTGCGTGAGTGCACCATCCTTAACAAACAAAGAGCGGACAATCTCGCGGTGTGGAGTGCGACAGTAATACTGATACCAAAACCAGAAAAAGATAGAAATGACTGTGCGTCCTACAGGCCAATATCTTTGTTAAACATTGATTACAAAATACTGGCAAAGATATTGGCGAAGAGACTTAATGGGGTAATTTTATCCATTGTATCAGAAGACCAAACAGGATTTATGCCGAGGAAGTCTACTACAAATAATATTATGAGAACCCAGTTTATGGTACAGCTGAGGGAGTATTTTTCAGAGTCGAGTGCCTTGGCATCATTGGATACAGCCAAGGCATTTGACTCCATAGAATGGGAGTTTCTGCAGGCGGTGTTAAAGAAAAGTGGATTTGGGAAAGGATTTAGAAAATGGGTGAGAATAATGTATAAGCAACCATGCTCTAATCTATTAATAAATGGAGTGTTATCCCCTACAATAAAATTGCATAGGGGAACAAGACAGGGGTGCCCGTTGTCCCCCCAATTGTTCTCACTAGCAATAGAAGTACTGGCTAATAGATTTAGACAATCTAAAATATACATAGGGATCAGGGTAGGGGAAAGGACTGAACATATATGATTATATGCAGATGACATTATATTATACATGGAAGATGTGCACACTTCATTAGAGGAGGCAATGTAAATAATAGAAACACATGGGATACTATCTGGGCTCAAAATAAATTGGCAGAAATTCGCATTGATGTTATTGGGGACAAGAAGGGAAGGGAATCTTCAGACCCCATTAAAAATAGTTGAAAAATTTAAATATTTAAGAATAAATATTACATTGGAACCAGAAGAAGCTCTTAAAGCAAATATAGACCCCTTGGTAGATTATGTGAAGAATAAATTGGGAATATGGAAAAAACTACCGTTATCAATGGCAGGGAGAATACAGTTGATTAAATCTATCATACTGCCGAAGTGTCTGTATGTGATGGCGCATTCGGAGGTAAAGATACCAAAATATATATTTAAAAAATTAAACTCCCAGTTAACTAAGTTTATCTGGGCAAATGGGTGATGTAAATTGAAACTTTCTATGTTACAAAGACCTAATACTGCAGCAGGGTTGGCAATACTAGATTTATATTTATACTATCTGGCAGGGCAATTAAAATTGAAAACATTTAAGAACCTGGGTAATGCAGGAACAAGAAACGAGGGTGGAGAAATATTTGCTAAATAAAATGCAGGTAGGAGATCTACTGGTAGGACTAGAAATTACAAAATTAAGAAGGGTTGGAGTAAAATCCCCCTTCTAAAGCTGGCCAGGTCAGTTTGGAAGGAGGCGAAAAAACTGACGGGATTTAAAGATACCCCACCAGAAACAGCCCTATGGAACAATCCAATGTTCGAAGAATTAGAAATGTTTGAAGACAGTAAATTCTGGAAACAGAGAAAAGTAACAACTATTGGTCAGATGTATAATAATAATATAATAGCATCTTACGAAAATCTGTGTAAACAATATAACCTCCAGAGTAAACAGTTCTATAGATATCTACAGTTTAGACACTTATTACAGGTACAGTTTGGAAGAAAGGAGCTAAAAATTTCTAAATACCCCCTTATAGGTATCCTAAGATCGCAGGGACTAAAGGGACTGATATCCAAGATATATTCACACCTATTACAGAGTAAAATAAGTGGTGATCCGGTGGGTGTAAGGGACAAATGGCAGGCAGTCATCCCAGATATGAGTGATCAGGACTGGGAGGAAATCTGTTCTTCGCATTTGAAAGTATCCCCAGCAATGAATAATAAGATAATTCAATTAAATATGATACATCAGACATACTTGGCACCGAATAGACTGTATAGGATGGGGAGGATGTCTGCGCCAAACTGCACAAGATGTGGGCAGTGGGGGGCAGATTTTCTCCATTTGATGTGGCAGTGTGGGAGTATAGGGAGGTATTGACAACAGGTTGTCAAGAAAATAGGAAAAGTCATAAATAAATCCATTATGGCCACTGTGGAATTATGTGTGCTGGGGGTAGTAAAAGAAAGGGAGTGTGGATACACTAGGATATTTTTGCAAGAAGTATTATTTCTGGCACAAAAACAAATAGTGGAAAAATGGATTCAGCCAAATCCACCTATAATAAATCAATGGGTGAGAGCAGTAAATCAAGTGGTACCACATGAGAGAATATTGTATGAACAAAGAGGAAATGTGCAGAAATATGAAAGGATTTGGGCAAAGTGGAACAGATCACATCTAACAACGGATGCAGGAAGACCTGAAAATATAGTACAAAGTGAATAAGAGGGGGAAGGAATTAGTGACTATAGGATGGATGAGAAGAAAGGAATGAGCTGTAAGAGTGAATGGTTATGAAAATAGATATACATGTTAATATTTCGGAAGAAAACAAATGTATAACTATGTCAAATAATCTGTAAGTAAAAAAGTATTTGTAATAAAGAGTTGTATAAAAAAAAAAAAAAAAAAAGGTTCCTGACGAGCACAAAAAGCAGGGAGATGCTTCCGTAGGAATGTAAAAATTATAGTTCATATGAGGGGGTTGTAAATCCCTTGAACATACCAAGATATAAGGTGCGCTCCTATCATGCCACTTAATAGGATATGGCCCACAGAATAAAGGAGGCAGTCCAAATCCCCAGTTTAAACTGAAGAAGTACTATGGCAGCATCCGTGTGACAGATGTCAGGAAGTGTGGATGCACAAAATTACTCACCATTTCCCAAAAGAGTACTGTTAGTGGCAGTAGAGCATAGCACTGGCTATAGTAGGGTGTTCTAGAATTATAATTCTGGGAAACTGGAAAAAGTGAGCGTAACCACACTGAAAAACAAGCAGTACAATAGTTGGAATGAATATGAACTCCAACAAGTAGTTGAGCCAATTCAAAAACACAGTTGGCCCATACACGATATGTGCGATAATTGATAAAGTAGAAATGAGAAAATCAAAGCATAAGTACAGCAGCAGAGGACAAAACATTCCTCCAAGCGCTGCGCATGCATCAAGCACTCCAGGAGGTGTTGAGATTCCACTTGGAAAACTTAGCTATAGGTATAGTCCTCTCGCTCTCTGTAGAAATAGAATGCTATATCCTCCCAGCAGAAATGGCAGAAAGGAAAAGCATTGAACTTCAATTTCTTCTTAGCCGGTAGTTTCTGGCTCTGACAGTGGACTAGGCATCAGTCCTCCTCCGCTGTTGCTCTCTGGACTTGGCGAATGGTTGTTTCTGTCAGAAACCATGAATCAGACTGAGACAGAAGTGCAGTAAAATCACACTGTTTAATAATGAGAGGTCTTGATATGTTGAACAAAGCGAAGGGAGAGAGGATCTGGACTGAACAGCTTAAGTAACCAACAGGACTGACGAGCAGGATATAATCACCAGGTGAGTCACTGTGGAAAGATTAGAGCTGGCAAAATACCGACAGCTGAGTGGCCTGCTCTGGGAAGGAAGGGCTGAGCCCAGCTCTTACAGTAACCCCTCCTCAATGACCCCTCCCCCTCGGAGGACCACCAGGTTTTAGAGGAAAACATCTATGGAAAGCATGGAGGACAGGGGCATGTACGTCCGAGGATGAGACCCAAGAGCGTCCCTCTGGACTGTACCCTTTCCAATGAACCAGGTACTGTAGGCGCCCACGAAATCAATGGGAGTCAACAATGGACTGTACTTCATACTCCCGATGGTTCTCAACCTACACTGGGTGAGGACGTGGCATCGAGATTTTGCAGGTCAAAGGTTTTAGTAAGGAGGTATGAAATACATTTGAGATACGCATATTAGATACGCATATTAGAAGGAAGGTCTAAAGTGTAAGCCACTGGGTTAATCCTGCGGAGAATACGGAAAGGCCCGATAAACCGAGGTGCCAACTTCAGTGAGTCGGAAGTTGCGAGATGACAGCCAGACCCTGTCTCCAACTTGGTAGGAAGGCATAGGCAGGCGTCAGCAGTCAGCATGGAGTCTGTACCTATCATTGGCATGTCGCAAGGCCTCCTGGACTTGTACCCAAGTGGAACGAAGACCACGGAGATTCTCCTCTAACTCAGGAATGCGCTGAGGAACAAATGAGTTGGAAACCATAGTTCAACATAAACGGGGACAATCGGGAAGCAGAATTCATGGCAGTATTATGAGCAAACTCCGCCCAAGGTAAGAGGTCTAACCAGTTGTTATGATGGTCAGAAATATAGCAACGTAGAAACTGTTCCAAGCACTGGTTGGCTCATTCCGTGGCCCTATTAGACTGCGGGTGATACACAGAGGAGAAAGAAAGCTGAATTCCCAACTGTGCACAAAAGGCTCGCCAGAACCGGGACATAAACTGACTGCCCCTGTCCGAGACGATCACCTTGGGTAGCCCATGTAAGCGAAACATCTCCCGAGCAAAAATGGAAGCCAGTTCCTTAGACGTGGATAAGTTCTTAAGTGGAATACAATAAGACATTTTCGAGAACCGATCAACCACCATAAGGACAACGGTGTTGCCCTGAGAGTTGGGTAATTCCACAATGAAATCCATGGACAGGTGGGTCCAAGGCCTCTCACCATTGGGTATGGGTTGTAGGAGGCCCACTGGAAGGTGTTGTGGTATCTTACTCTGAGCACACATGGAACAAGCAGCTACGAAGGCGGCTACATCAGCATGTAGACTAGGTCACCAGAATTGTTGGGAAATGGACCAAAAGAGTTGATTCTTCCCTGGTAGTCCAGCAGCCTTGGGAGAATGATAAGTCTGGAGCACAACAGTACGAAGACTCTCAGGGACAAAGCAGCGGTCACAAGGTTTCTCAGGAGGAGCATGGATCTGAGCGGCAAGAATTTTGTCACCCAAAGGAGAAATGAGACTGGTGTGAACCGTAGCCAGAATCCGATCAGGAGGAATCACAGGAACAAGAACCGATTCCATCTTGGAAGTGGAGGAAAACTGTCGCGACAAAGCATCAGCCCTTACATTCTTTGTACCGGGTAAGAATGAGACTATGTAGTTAAAACTTGACAAGAAAAGAGCCCATTGCGCCCTTCTGGGAGAGAGGCGTTTAGCCTCAGACAAGAATGTGAGATTATTAAGGTCAGTCAGAATGAGAACTGGCACAGTGGTATCTTCGAGGAGATGCCTCCATTCTTTAAGGGCTAAAATGATAGCTAACAACTCTCTGTCCCCAATCTCGAAATTGCATTCTGCAGGTGACAATTTCTTGGAAAAGTAGCCACAAGGATGCATAGTGCTCTCAGAGGTAGGATGTTGAGACAGAAGGGCGCCAACTCCAGTCTCAGAAGCATCAACCTCAAGGATAAAGGGTAACGTAGGATCAGGATGTTCCAACACAGGAGCAGAAACAAAGGCAGCCTTGAGACTCTCAAAGGGCTTAATGGACTCCAGAGACCAACTCTGTAGGTTACCATCCTTTCTGGTCATATCAGTCAGGGGCTTAACCAGAGACAAGAAGTTACGAATGAACTTCCGATAATAATTGGCAAAGCCAAAAAAATGTTGCAGAGGGCGTAACCCCACGGGTCGGGGCCACTGTAGGACTGCTGAAAGTTTCTCTGGGTCCATCGAAAAACCAGCAGTGGAAATGATACAACCGAGAAATTTAACCTGTTCACGATGGAACTCACACTTCTCCAATTTACAATACAGATTGTTTTCTCTCAGCCTCTGAAGCACATGACAGACATCTGTGGGGTGGCTCTCTAGGGACTTGGAAAATATGAGGATATCGTCGAGATAAAGCACCATACATAGCTGTAACAAATCTCAGAGGACATTGTTGATAAATTCCTGGAAAACTGCCGGAGCGTTGCAAAGGGAAAATGGCATTACGCGGTACTCATTATGGCCTGTTCTGGTATTAAAGGCAGTTTTCCATTCCTCGCCCTCCTTGATCCTCATGAGATTGTATGCCCCTCTCAACTCAAGCTTTGTGAAAACCGTTGCTCCCTTGAGGCTGTCAAATAACTCCGTAATCAATGGAATAGGATAAGCATTCTTAATCGTGAAACAATTGAGACCCCTATAATCAGTACAAGGCCTCAGTTCACCACCCTTCTTCACAAAGAAGAAACCAGCACCAGCAGGAGATAAAGACTTTCAGATGAATCATCAAGAAATTGCACAATCATACGACCGGTGTGGAGGCAAACTACCGGCTTGACCTTTGTCAAAGACATCACTAATATCGTGGTACTCCTCTGGCAGGGAGGAGAGTGAAGAGGTGCACAGGACCTTAGCCACATTCTGAAAACATGCCTTGCTGCATTGTGGCGACCAGGAAAGAATCTCAGCATAAAGCCAATCAAAAGAAGGGGTTGTGTCTCTGTAACCAAGGATAACCTATAACCACTGGAAACTTAGGTGAGGAAATGACTTTGAATTAGATTATCTCATGGTGAAGAGCTCCTATGGCCATGGACAATGGAGGAGTCTCATGAGTCACATGGGCAGGCTGTAGAGGTCTCCCGTCAAGAGCCTCAGTGGCAAGTGGAGTGGCACGAAGCTGCAGCGGAATCGAGTACTTAGGTACAAAGGGAGCATCAATGAATGGGCCTGCAGCCCCAAAGTCGATTAGAGCCTGTATCTTGATGGATGACTCAGACCAAGAAAGGGTAACCAGGACCAGGGGCTTATCCTTATGGATAGCTGGGGACGAAACAACGCCACCTAAGGTCTGTCCCCTACAGGACCTTAAGGTTCGGGCGTTCCCTGGACGGGTAGGACAAGACTTCAAAAAGTGACCTGCCTGGCCACAATAAAGGCACAATCTCTCCCTCCTCCTAAGGGTTCTCTTATCTGCAGAGAGGCATGTAAAGCCCAACTGCATCAGTTCCACTTCACTGACCGACTCGGTACCAGGAGGCATGGGAGGTGAGGGAGGCAAGGGTGGGACTGCAAAGCTCGGAGATAAATGTACATGAGGCTTCTGCAAGGGTTCCTTAAAAGAGAGTCTTTCTCTAAGTCTGGAGTCAATGAAGATGGCAAACTTGATCAACTTCTCCAGCTCAGTAGGTATATCTCTGGCTGCTATATCATCTTTGATGGTATCTGTGAGACCATGAGAAAAGGCAGCCACGAGGGCCTCATTGTTCCAAACAACCTCTGCTGCCAGGGTACGGAATTCAATGGCATAATCGGCAACAGTTCTCGTACTGTTTGATGGACATGAGGCTCTTGGCAGCAGAAGCAGAGCATGCAGGAATGTCAAATACCTTTTTGAAGGAATCCACAAATTCAGGGTAACTCGGGACAACAGGTTTGCATCTCCCATAGAGGGTTTGCCCAGACCAAGGCTCTCTCAGAAAGCAAAGATATCATGAAACCTACTTTGCTCCTGTTGGGGGGAAACGCCTGGGGCAGCATCTCAAAGTATATCTCAACCTGGTTGAGAAACCCTCTGCATTGTACTGGATCGCTCCCAAATTGCTGGGAAAGAGGGGCAGAACCAGACATACCTCTTATAGAGGTAATACTGGAGGCGGGTGCCTGCACAGGGACTGGAGCAGCAGCAGGGGCGGCCTGCAACACAGGTTGTACTGGTGCAGCCACAGTGAGAGTTTCCAGGTGAGCCGTGCTCATCCAATCTGGGAAAAATATTACCAACAAGTGGATTAACTACATCTTCTGAATTCATGGCCTTTGCCTACTGTCAGAAACCATGAATCAGACTGAGACAGAAGTGCAGTAAAATCACACTGTTTAACAATAATAATGTTAAAAGGTAAATAGAGCAAACGTAGTCAAAACATAGCCAGAGTTGGGTAACCGGAATGCATAGTCAGACAAGCCAGGACATCAGGGAGCCAGGGATCAGCGTACTTCAGAACAGGCCAGGAAATCAGGAAACCGGGGAATCAGTGTAGTGGAACAGCAAGCAGGATCTGGAACCAGAAGAGACGTCAGCCAAGCAAGTCTTTAACAGGCACACAGGAGAGAGTCTCTTGATATGTTGACCAAGGCGAAGGCAGAGAGGATCTGGAGTGAACAGCTTAAGTAGCCAGCAGGACTGATGAGCGGATATCATCCCCAGGTGAGTCACTGTGGAAAGATTAGAGCTGGCAATTAGCTGACACCTAAGCGGCCTGCTCTGAGAAGAAAGGAGCCCAGCTCTGACAATTTCGTTTGGTGGTGGTTGGTTTTGTCCCAGCACGAATGCCCCCACAAGAGGTTTGCTATGGTTCACACTTCCTGGGGGGGGGGCAGGAGCACTGGTGAGGTACCAGAGAAGAGGAGGATTGGGCTGCTCTGTGCACAACCATTGCACAGAGCAGATAAATATAACATGTTTGTTTAAAAAAAAATAAGGGTCAATCAATTTAAGAATTAATTTAAAGAACTAGGCTGCAAGTTGAAAAGAAGGACCTCCAATGTTATATTCTCTAGAATATTTCCTGTGCTATGCGCAACAAAAGAAAGGTGGGGGCGTGGCCAGGAGCAGCATGTGAACAGACACTTCTCACAGAAATTTCATACAAGATCCTGCTTTGATCCTACTCCCTTTGTGGACCTCTTGGTTTTTGTTACAGACTCCCTCAGGAACACTTACTAACCTGTCCAGCAAGCTTGGCTCTTGGATCGACACTCATGTGATCCGCAAGACCAAAGTGGACGGCGCTCAGCCTGAGTCCCAACATGGCGCAGCAGAGGCACTATCTCAGTACCCTTCAAGAGGGACAGACAAACCAAAAGACACAGTGAGAAAAACCAGGTAAGACCTCCAATTCCATGGGAAAGCAGCCTGCTAGGGACATGTTGTTTTATGCTCAGAAAATCTCTTGTACAGCAGGGCAGGCTTTGGAGGATGATTCAGCAGTCACACAGGATATCTTTGAGCACGGGCAGGTAGGGTATGAACAGTCACATGGTTCAGCCACCATTACAGCTCAGTTAGAGCAGCTGCACGCAGACATTAGGGAAGAAGATGTGTGTGAGCAACCCACTTTGGCAGAGATATTACATGCTGTGAATAAGTGTACCACATCTGTTAATACCCTAAGGACTGGTTCACACCACAAAAACGCACTCCAAATCTGTTCTAGATGCGTTTCTGCATGCGCACTTTTATACTCCGTGAAGAGAGCACAAACATCGCCTGAACTGCTCCCACCTGGTCATCCACCAAAATCTATCCTTGCATGTCTACTGAACTACAAGGATAGAAAAATGATTCTCCGTCTTGCCCCAGAATGACAGTATATTCCATTTAATGGGACGAAAATATAATTTTATGACTTTTCAGCTGAAGTTCAACAGTGGAGAGCCAAATTTGTGGACGTCAAGAAATGACTTTAAAGACTACAAGTATCGTATGTGTAGCGGTACCCCATGGGGCCTCCTGATTGACTCTATACTCCACTGGCTACCCCGACTCTGCAGATCCTCTCTTACCTCTGACACCTTGGGTTCCATTCTGCAATAAGAAACTCACACGATATCACGGAACCACTCAGAAACGTTTACTGAGATAAGTAATGGAACACAATAAAAAGCATGAAATGAACACAAGTTATGATTGACAACCATTATCACTTAATGCACATATACAGAACATCTAACCTTATAATCACCTGAAGGGGGTATATGTGAACAGGTGCACAGAAAGATAGGTACTCAATATCTTCAAAACATATATTAAATACCTTCCCACTGAGGCCTCAACACACAGACCAAAATGCAGTATATAATCTCTACATTCAGTAACACAGTGTAAAAATTAAGCATATATGCAAATGGCTTCCCCTAGGCTATGAATCAGAGATCAACTTGTGAGTAGAGCAGCAATGCTTAGTAAAAGAAGAAGATGGTGAAAGTTCCTTTAACTCCAGATATCTTCAGCTAGCCTGATGGTTAAACTGCAGTATATTGTTGTAATTTGTAATCCACAGAAATAAAGGGAAAGAAATGACTGTAGAACAAAAGGTGTGCTCATGATTGCTTAACTGAAGAAATTTCACCATTTGTAGATTCCTCTTTACATGTGAGTGCAATACAGTACTGACCTTACAGTGCAGGGGGAGAAAGACAAGGCCCCAAAGTCCAGCTGTATGATGCCTGTGAAGAAGTAGATTCACCTCTGTGGATCTACAAGTCTCACCAACAGTTTGTAGAAAGAACTCACTCAGCAATACTGTAATCTCTACTAGAATGGGCAGGTGCCCTCTCACCACAATAGACTCCAATGACTGTGAGGCTCCGGCCGGAATCCCCTCCTGGTGCCTCCGTCTGGTGAAAATGGTGCCGGCATGCCGTGCTGCAACTCCTGATGGACTGAAGTGCAGATGGCTTCCAGTTGCTCTGAAGCGCAGGCTGGTCCGCTTGCTAGAATCGCAGGGCTATCCTCCAAGATCCCTCAGGTGGGCAATCCAGCTCTCCGCTGTATAGGCTGCAGTCTCTCACATCTGGTCACACACAGACCTCCTGCTGGCAGGTGTTGAATGGTGTCCAGAGAGGCTGAAAAGCAGGACGCGCCTCTCCTTTTATCCCTCCTCCCAGCAGGCAGTTCTGCGCACTTTGCGTTGTCTGTCCTTTAGTCCAGGGCTGATCCAGCTAACAGAGTCACTTACTCCTCCAGACTACATCTCCCACAATGCTTTACTGCATTATTCTCAAAGAATAAGGAAAAAAATCCTAACAGAGTTCAGCAGACACTAGGGGGAGCCAAACTCATTTGCAAACAACAATAAACTGTTCAACTAATGACTATAGTAGCAAACCCCTGGCTACATATGCAATCCTATACCCCGCTAGTCTCACGGCCACTGCCAGGGGGCAATCCCACTTTTTCAAAATAGCCTCAGAGGCCTCTGCGTGAGTTGCTGCTGTCTCAGATCCTGTGTGGAGGAAGAGAGCCGAGAGAACCATTGCTCTCATGCACATCACTGGATCGAAATCAGGCTCAGGTAAGTTTTAGGCCTGGTTAACACTTATGCAGGTTGCAGTTGATGCATATTCCAGGTGCATATTGGTTTTTTCAATACATGTTTTTGATCCATTAAAGTCTATGGAACCAAAAACACAACCTTCTGGTCCCTGGCCCTTTATATAAAATTCGAGATGTGAATGTGACCCATAGAAAAGCATGTTAAATTGACTGCAGTGTGTTTCTGCAAAATGGAAAACGCACTAAAAAATGCATAGGTGTTAACCAGGCTTAAGGGGGGCTGCCCCAGAAGGTTTTTTTTACCATAAAACATTGAATGCATTAAGGAAAAAAAACCTTCAGCCTTTAGAACCACTTTAGGTTAGTTGTAAAATGGTACAGCATCAAATAACAGACTGCTTACAGAGATTAGATTCCATGTACACATCTCATCCCTATTTGTAAACAGACAAAGGTACTAAGACATGTTAAAATCAAAAGAGAAATGGCATTTAGAGGCTCTTGAGGAGGACCAGGTATGGAAGTTGTGCATGCTGAAAGCCTTTGTTCATGGGCTTTTAGCATTGGAAAAAAAGCAAGTGAAAACTAAAAATTAAGGTAATGTGGAGAAATGTATATGAAATACCTCACGTGAAATACCTCTAAAGGGGAATGACTTAGGGCAAGAACTCTGTCTGGAACCCTACGGTGTGACATCCAAAGAGTGTGGCTTTTTTTTGTCGTGCCATTCATGTCGAATGGGACAAGCTTTTAGAAGCCAGCCCGTGGGGCAGTGAAAGACCTGAGAGTTAAGCCGCGTTGGATTTTCCAACAGGAAATGTGCGATGACAGGCTGTTGGCGGAAAATCCGACCTTTTGTACTCTCCATCGGACAATTGTTTTCGGATTTTCTGCAGACAAATGTTGGATGGCAGGCTTTAAAATTTTCCGCGGACAAATGTCTGTTGTCAGATTTTCTGAGTATGTGTGCACAAGTCCGTTGGACAAATGTCTAAAGTACAAACATGTATGCTCAGTAGCAAGGAGAGCTGGAAGTGGTCGATCTTGTAAACTAGCGTTCGTAATGGAAAATTAACATTCGTGACATGACAAATTATGAAATCTTGAAATGCAGCGCACATTCTCTTCTTCTTTATTTAATGGGATAATAATGAAGCTGCTTTGCTGGTGATACTGATGGAGTTATGGCAAACGTATTTTAAAAAGGCTTTTATTTTCTAGTGATATCACGAATAATAGTCTTATGCTTTTTTTTCCTTGTCAATTTTACATTGTATTTTTTTAACTGCCTACTCCCAAACTGTCATTTGAAGTAAAACACATCCAAGTATTATTCTACACCATTTTTTTTATTGTGCATTGAAAAAAGAAAACAAATAAAATTAGACATGCTATCTTCCAATAAAACTTAACCAAAAGGTGCATTCTATGCATCCAAAAATATAGAAAATATACCAAATCAAATCATTATTCAACCAAAAAATAAAATAAAAAGCCTCATGCATGTGTCCTGCTTCTTAATATAGGGGGTCAACAATGCCAAGAGTTAGTGAAAGCAGAGGTCCGTCATCCGGAGATAATTCCAAAAATCATCCGGATTATTCTCCTGGAGCTCCCGCAGCAAAGACATATGACATAATTGGTCACGATTAATAAAGCAACCAATTTTTGGTCCAAGAAATCCTCCTCCTCTTGTTCCTGGACTACACTTGGGTCAGAGCAATAATTCCAAAGCCAATAATAAATAACACGTTATCTCCTCCGATTCTTCAACATGTCTGGTTGACGAACGGCCGTTCAGAAACGAACTGAAAAGCACTAAATGAAAAGCGTGGACTAAAAAGCGCTAAATGAAAAGCGTGAATCAGCACTCACCAAACTTCTACTAACACAAAATTAGCAGAAGGAGCCCAAAGGGTGGCGATAAAGAGCTGAAAAACCACGTAGTACGTCACTACATTCGTGTTTGTTGGCCGACAATTCCTTGCCGTTTGTATGCAAGACAAAATACAGGCACACGCCTTCGGACAAAAGTCTGAGGTTTTGTCTGCGAAAAATCCAACAAGGCTTAATGCATAGACAGTGGCGTAGCTAGCCCATCTGCCACCCAGGGCTGGTCATTTTTTTGCACCCTCCAAGAAAAATGGTAAGTGGCAAAATAGCGGTGCCATGCCAAAACTGTGGGTGTTGTCAGATTGCATCAACAGTGGGAGGGGCTTAAAGGGCCATATGCTTTAATGACTGTGCTACAAGCAAGTATGTAACAGACAGTACAAATCTCAGTATGCTCATTTTAAAATAAAACTGTTCTATTGCATATACTTTACTACACACAGCTAACCTTAAACGCTTGCCAACCGCCTCACGCAGATATACTGCAGCAGAAGGGCTCGTACAGGCAGAATCACATACCTGTACGTTCCCCTTTTAAGAGGCGGCCAGCGGGCACGCGCGCGGCAAGCTCCGTGAGTCGGGTTGCAGGTCCCGCGGACTCGATCGCTGCGGGGATACCCGCGATCGCCTCACGGGGAGGAAGAACGGGGAGATGCTAATGTAAACAAGCATCTCCCCATTCTGCCTAGTGACAGTGTCACTGATCTCTGCTCCCTGTCATCAGAGCAGAGATCAGTGATGTGTCACACACAGCCATGCCCCTCTCAGTTAGAAACACGCCCCTAGGACACACTTAACTCCTACACTGCCACCTAGTGGTTAACCCCTTCACTGCCAGTGTCATTTACACAAGAATCAGTGCATTTGTATAGCACTGATTGCTGTATAAATGACAATGGTCCCAAAAATGTGTCAAAAATGTCCGATATGTCCGCCATAATGTCGCAGTCATGATAAAAATCACTGATCGCCGCCATAAAAAAAAAAAATATATTAATAAAAACGCCATAAAACTATCCCCTATTTTGTAAACGCTATAACTTTTGCGCAAACCGATCAATAATTGCTTATTGCAATTTTTTTTACCAAAAATATGTAGAAGCATATGCATCGGCCTAAACTGAGGAAAAAAATTGTTTTTTTATATATTTTTGGGGGATATTTATTATAGCAAAAAGTAAAAAATAATGCGTTTTTTTTTAATTGTCGCTCTTTTTTTGTTTATAGCGCAAAAAATAAAAACCGCAGGGGTGATCAAATTCCACCAAAAGAAAGCTCTATTTGTGGGAAAAAAAGGACGTCAATTTTGTTTTGGAGCCACGTCGCACGACCGCGCAATTGTCAGTTAAAGCGACGCAGTGCCGAATCGCAAAAAGTGCTCTAGTCAGGAAGGGGGTAAATTCTTCCGGGGCTGAAGTGGTTAAAGTGATATTAAAGTCTTGTTTTTTTTTTTCTAAATAATAAACATGTTATACTTACCTGCTGTCTGCAGTGGTTTTGCACAGAGCTGCTTGTATCCTCCTCTCCTCGCTGGCACCCCTGGCCCCTCTCTCTTTCTGGGTGCCCCACACAGCAAGCAGCTTGCTATGGGGGCACCCAAGCAGGCGCGCTTCCAAGCTGCAGCTCTGTGTGTCCATTCACACATGGAGCCAAGGGCTCGACTCTGCCCCCTCCTTCTTCTGATTGGCTCACTGGCTTTGAATGACAGCAGTGTGAGCCAATGGCTGCTCCCAAAAGCCAATCAGGAGTCCCCGGACAGCCAAGGCTCTCGTGGACATCGTTGAATCAAGAGGGGGCTCAGGTAAGTATTAGGTGGGGCTGGGGGGGATGCTGCTGCACACAAGAATGTGCTGTATTTAGAATGCTGTAGTCAGGAGTAAGAAATGTAAAACACAGCGAGGGGAATTTTTCAAAACTGGTGCAGTCAGAATCTGGAACAGCTGTGCATGGCTACTCAGCTTCTATCTTCAGCTTGTTCATGCACAGCTGCTCAAAATTCTGTCTGCTCTAGTTTTGATAAATCCCCCTAAGGGCACATTCAGACAGGCATTGAGACAGGTTCTATATGCTGAGCCACTATTTGCTGCATCTGCGTCCACCAGAGAGCTTCACCTATAGAAGTGGGTGCACAGATCCGAATGCAGACACTGCGTTCAGATACATGCATCCCTTCCTGTCTGCGTGTCAAATTTTGACATTTGACTATGTCCATTTAGTTGCTGCGTCCCAATGGACTTTGACTGGACTGCCTGCACAGGGATGCGCAGAACACCAAGTGCCCCCATACAGTAAATGGCCATCACACAGGGCATGGACGCATATGCTCCATGTGAATGAGGCCTAATTGTCATGTGGGTCAGATAGCAGGAAAGAGGAGATGTTGAGTAATTAAAAGAGAAGTATGGGAATTTTATTTATGAATCATACTTACCTAGGTAGATGCTGCATCTGTCACCCGCCGGCTCTAAGGCTGAGAACCGAGTAATCAAACACCGCCGATCACTCAGTTCTCAGTGCTCCCTAAACAGAGAGCTGGTAGCTGTCAGTCTCTTGCTCTCTGCTCTGCCCTCCCCCTCAGTGCTCACTGAAACACTGGGCTGTGGAGGGGGCTAGAACGGCCAGCTAAGGCTCTCAGTGGCTTGCTGAGAGGCTGAGCTGGGTGCCAGTCCAGGCATGTGGGCAGGTCCCAACCATATGGTTGCGATCTCTCCCCCATCTGGACCATTTCTGTGACATCACCCGAGAGCGGGCTTAAGCCCGCTGTCATCTGAAAATGGGTCACAGGAGTGCAAAACAATCTGCACTGCTGTGATCAACAGGAGAACTACAACCAAACAGGCTTTGGCTGTAATTCTCCTTTAGCCATCTCCCATCCGGCCTATAGCAGATTGATGGCTGGGAAGTGGTTCTGTTATCCTGACTGGGCAACATATGACGTCCAGCAGGATAATATGCAAGGTGGGCCGCGGGGGCACGCAGCACGGTGATCGCGAGTGCTGTGTGTCAGTCTGACATGCCGCATCTCTGATCGTGGTAAGAAGCCTCTGACAGAGGTTTCTTACCATGTGATCAGCTGTGACCAATCACAGCTAGTCAGCAGGATAATATGCAAGGTGGGCCACGGGGGCACGCAGCACGGTGATCGCGAGTGCTGCGTTTCAGTCTGACATGCCGCATCTCTGATCGTGGTAAGAAGCCTCTGACAGAGGCTTCTTACCATGTGATCAGCTGTGACCAATCACAGCTGGTCAGCAGGATAATATGCAAGGTGGGCCGCGGGGGCACGCAGCACGGCGATCGCGAGTGCTGCGTGTCAGTCTGACATGCCGCATCTCTGATCGTGGTAAGAAGCCTCTGACAGAGGCTTCTTACCATGTGATCAGCTGTGACCAATCACAGCTGATCATCATGTGAACCAGGAAGTGTCGGTAAACGGCATTCCTTGGTTCATGCTGACAGGGAGAGCCAATCAGTGGCTCTCCCTGTCAGATGGGGGTCTGGCATTCCTTGGTTCGCGTTGACAGGGAGAGCCGATCAGCGGCTCTCCCTGTCAGATGGGGGTCTGTGCTGATAATCAGCACATTGATTATCAGCACAGCCCCATCAGATGTGCCACCACAGCTGCCAAAAAGGTGCCCATCATCTGCCCGTCAGTGCCCCCTCAGGATCGCCTGTCAGTGCCCAATGGAGTGCCAATCAGTGCCAATTAGTGCCCACCACAGTGCCAGTCAGTGCCCATCACATTAACACATTGGCCCTACAGTAACACCTGTCAAAACCTCATCAGTACCTCATCATTAGTGCTGCCCATCAGTGCCACCTGTCAGTGCCAATCAGTACTGCCAATCAGTGCCGCCTGTCAGTGCCCATCACATGCACCTGTCAGTGCCCTTCACAGCCACCTGTCAGTACCCATTAGAGCTGCCTGTCAGTGCCCATCAGTGCCACCTATCAGTGCCCATCAGTGCCTATCAGTGCTGCATATCAGTGCCGCCTATTGGTATCCATCAATTCTACATATCAGTGCCTCCTCATCAGTGCCCATCAGTGCCACTTTATCAGTGCCAACTCATCAGTGCCGCCTCATCAGTGCCCATCAGTGCCGCCTCATCAGTGCCCCTCAGTGAAGGAAAAAACAAGATTTTATAACCATTTTATAAATTTTGGTCTTTTTTAGTTTGTACTCCATCCTCAGTTCTTCCACCGACAACTCCTTCCCAGCTGGGCCGCCTCTGGGTATTTCAAGGAGCCCTACCCCCTGCCAATCCTAGCTGAGGATTGGTCAGGACTCCCTGAGACACTCCAGACTGCTCCTCCACTCTTCCCCTCCTCTTCTTCTAGAATCCTCTAGAAGCAAGAGGGAGGTGACAGTGGAGTGATGCTGTCTGTGAGTCACCAGCTGCTGCTCTAGGCCACACCCAGCCCACACAGATCATAACAAACAGGCCTGGCTTTCTGCTTAAACATACCGTCTCTCACAAAAATCCTAACTCTAGCGCCTACCTAAGTAGAGGGTGCTACACTAGTCAATGGCCTCCTCTGCACCCACCCCCATAGTGCAGGGCCTCCTCTGCACTCTGCTCCTAGTCCGAGGCCTCCTCTACAGCCCACCCCAAGTTCAGAGCTTCCTCTGCACCCTGCTCTCCGAATCCAAGTCCTTTACCACATCAACCACACTTTTCAAGTCAAGGGCCTTCTCTGCACCCCCTAGTCCAGGGCCTCGTGTGTACTCCCCTCCTAGTCCAGAGCCTCCTCTGCACTCCCCTCCTAGTCCAGGGATTCCTCTACATCCCCCAGTTCAGGGCTTCCTCTGCACCCCCCAGTTCAGGGCCTCCTGTGTACTCCCTTCCTAGTCCAGGGCCTCCTCTGCATCCCCTAGCCAAGGCCTCCTCTGCAATGCGAGTGTGTGTGGGTAAATCTGCGCACAGGATAAAAGTACAGAAGATATAAGACTAAAAATATAATAGACTAAACTGGAACTGAACTGCTGCCCCTACAAATACACTACCACCAGGGTGGAGTGTACTGAGATTAAATATAAGTGAAACATAGGTCTGGCGCTGTTCTGATTTGAAATAAGACACTTATCGTAATAAACCCATTGTGTTACACCCTCTGCAGTTTTCCGGGCTTGAAGTAGGGAATGTAATCAACATGATACAAAAAATGTATATATATAAGATTTCAACAAAAAACATTTATACCTATATGTTTGTGTTACACCCTCTGCAGAGTGTAATACCTTGTGAGGTGTTGTTTGAATATGTTAACCTCTAATGAAAGAGGAATTCATATATGACTAGTATGTGTCTGGATAGAGAGAAACAGCAATAATACTCTTATGCCCCGTACACACGGTAGGACATTGATCGGACATTCCGACAACAAAATCCTAGGATTTTTTCCGATGGATGTTGGCTCAAACTTGTCTTGCATACACACGGTCACACAAAGTTGTCGGAAAATCCGATCATTCTGAACGCGGTGACATAAAACACTTATGTCGGGACTATAAATGGGGCAGTAGCCAATAGCTTTCATCTCTTTATTTATTCTGAGCATGCGTGGCACTTTGTGCGTCGGATGTGTGTACACACGATCGGAATTTCCGACAACGGATTTTGTTGTCGGAAAATTTTATAGCCTGCTCTCAAACTTTATATGTCGGAAAATCCGATGGAAAATGTGTGATGGAGCCCACACACGGTCGGAATTTCCGACAACAAGGCCCTATCACACATTTTTCCTCTGAAAATCCGACCGTGTGTACAGGCAGTGTTGCCAACCGTCAGTAATTTTACTGGCAGCCAGTAAAAAATGGCCACTTTTCTCCTGCCAGTAAATGCCAGTGACAGGAAAAGGTTGCCAGTAAAAAATATGTCTGTGCCACTGGCGGGAGGGTGGTACTGGCAAAGGGGTGCTTGAGCGCGTTGTGTGATGTCATGGTGCAAGGGAGCCGAAGCGAGTGGCCAGAAGCCCGTGTGCGGGTCTGCAGGACAGAAGCAAGGCAACCTGGGAGAGGGACTGTCAGTGCTGTTTTGGCTAGAGTAGGTTGAAGGGACCACCTTGCATGGAGAGAGACTGTCACTGTGACTTAGGAGGGGACGTGTTGGGTCATGATCTGTGCTGCTGCACACTGCTGTCAGCATCACTCTGAGAGTCAATTTCATGTGTGCATCACCCATATTTTAATTTCTTGCCCCCTGTCCCTGAGCTACTTACTTATCTTATTGAAAATAAAACAAGAAATATGTTATTTTCCGTAATATCTACCTTAAATTACATATTGCATACTGTACTTTTTTGTAGCCTAAATACTGAAATTTGCACTTAAAGCGGGGATTCACCCACAACGCCAAAAAAAAAAAATATTAAAAGCCAGCAGTTACAAATACTGCAGCTGATGACTTTTAATACATGGCCACTTACCTGTCCCGGGGTCCAGCGATGTCGGCAGGGGACGCCGAGAACCCGCTCGGTTCTCTGGAGCTGCTGCCGCAATCCTAGGTGAGGGAATCAGGAAGTGAAGCGTTGCGGCTTCACTTCCCGGTTCCCTACTGCGCATGCGCGAGTCGCGCTGCGCGTCCCAAATGGTCCCCGCTCTCTGCTGGGAGCTGTGTGTGTCTGCATGGGAGTCTATGCCGGAAGTGGGTGCAAATACCTGTCTTAGACAGGTATCTGCACCCCCCTCCCCCCTGAAAGGTGCCAAATGTGACACCGGAGGGGGGGAGGGTTCAGAAAAGCGGAAGTTCCATTATTGTGTGGAACTCCGCTTTAAAACTGTAATTTTGTAACTTTTGGAAAAGCCAGTAAAATCTTGGCTGTGCCAGTAAATTTCGGGTGCCTTGTCAGTAAATTTCAATCTAATTGGTTGGTAACACTGTGTACAGGGCATTAGTGTTAATTGGTGCTACACCCTCTGCATATGCTCAATGCAGGTACTGTGAACTAATGTGCATAAGTAACCCTGTGTAATAGAAACACAATGATGTACTGGAGGCTTGACTATAACAAGGAAAAAATTCCAGAATGTGTTACATCCTCTGTGAACCACTGCCCAAAAAAGTGTTAGCAAGCTGGTGTGTAGAGTAAAGCAAAGTGTGTGAATACATAGAAATGCCTATGAACTAGATGAATTCTAGTGCAAATAGTGTGATGAAACCAAATGAGTGATGATACAAAACGGTGTAATTGAAATCTTTGAAGTGTGTTACACCCCCTGGTAAGTATAGACAAAATTGATTATGTGCAATAAATGATAAATGACATATTATAGTAGATAATACATATCCTCATAGATCAATATGCACAAAAAAATGGCTAGTGCTCAAAAAAGTGTCCAGTGCTTATTACAAAACAAAGTGACTTGTGCTCATAAAATATCTAGTGCTTAGAAAAAGATGATGTTTTTGAGAAACTTCTTATTTAGGTGACAGCTGGTGATCCTTATTTGTGCTCTTATTGTGAATGCACTCACCAAAAAGCCTCACCCCCCCAGGGGTACTGCGCGTTCACGTCTGATGACGAAACGTGTAGGGCGGGGTTACAAACGTCTCTGCGTCACTTCCGGTCAAAACGAAAATAGGATTCTGATGGCATCCATTCACATGTGTTTACATGCTTTTAACAGTCTGTATAAAATGTGAGTATATCTCTTATTGAATAAATAAATATACTATAAATACGGAATTATGCTATGGGCATCCCTTCTCTCCCATACATGATGATAGTTTTGTAATAAGCACTGGACACTTTTTGGAGCACTAGCCATTTTTTTGTGCATATTGATCTATTAGGATATGTATTATCTACTATAATATGTAATTTATCATTTATTGCACATAATCAATTTTGTCTATATTTACCAGGGGGTGTAACACACTACAAAGATTTCAATTACACCATTTTATATGATCACTCATTTGGTTTCATCACACTATTTGCACTAGAATACATCTAGTTCATAGGCATTTCTATGTATTCACACACTTTGCTTTACTCTACACACCAGCTTGCTAACATTTTTTTGGGCAGTGGTTCACAGAGGATGTAACACATTCTGGAATTTTTTCCTTGTTATAGTCAAGCCTCCAGTACATCATTGTGTTTCTATTACACAGGGTTACTTATACACACTAGTTCACAGTACCTGCATTGAGCATATGCAGAGGGTGTAGCACCAATTAATACTAAGAGTATTATTGCTGTTTCTCTCTATCTAGACTCATATACTGGTCATATATGAATTCCTCTTTCATTAGAGGTTAACATATTCAAACAACACCTCACAAGGTATTACACTCTGCAGAGGGTGTAACACACACATATAGGTATAAATGTTTTTTGTTGAAATCTTATATATACCATTTTTGTATCGTGTTGATTACATTCCCGACTTCAAGCCAGGAAAACTGCAGAGGGTGTAACACAACAGGTTTATTACCATAAGTGCCTTATTTTAAATCAGAACAGCTACTCTGCAATGCACTTCCCTGCTAGTCCAGGGCCTCCTTTGCACCCCCTAGTCCAGGGCCTCCTATGTACTTCCCACCTAGTCCAGGTGCCCCTTCTGCACTCCCCTCCTAGTCCAGGGCCTCATCTGCACTCCCCCTCTCCTAATCTAGGGTCTTTGTCACACCAACCCTTTTCTAGTCCAGGGCCTTCTCTGCACACCCCCCACTCCATCACCTCCTCTGCACCCCCCCAGCCCAGGGCCTCCTCTGCACCACCCCAGTCCAGGGCCTCCTCTGCACCCCCCCAGTCTAGGGCCTCTTATGCACCCCCCAGCCCAGAAACTCCTCAGTATTCCCCAAGTCAAGGGTCTCCTTTGCAACCCCACCAGGTCAGGGCCTTTTCCGCACTCCCCAGCCCAGGGCCTCCTCCGCACCCTCCATCAGCCCAGGGCCTCCACTGCACCCTCCAGTCCAGGGCCTCCTCTGAACCCCCCCAGTCCAGGATCTCCTCTGCACTCCTCTGCACTGGAGATAGTGGGCAGGCACAGACTGGTAGCAAACAGGCGGTGAGCGGACACCAGTGGAATATAAGCAGAGTCGCGCAGAAGCTGTCTAGCAATGATGGGGACAGAAGCAATGTCAGATGAACCAGGTCATACACAGGCAGGCAAATCAGGTGCAGATGCGTAGGCAGGAGCAATGTCAGGATGCAGGCCGAGTCGGTAACAGATCAGTGGAGCAACGGCAAAGGGAACAGGCAGAAGTGTGGTCAGAGGCAAGCCAGGTCAATGAGGTAGAGTCCAGGAGTAGTCAAGACAAGCCAGGTCGGTAACAGTAGTCAGATGCAGAGTAACAGGTGGCAGGTATGCACGGGAACGCTGTAGACAAGACAGCACTGAAGCATAGCACAGGCTCAGTTTAAATAGCCCACTTAGTGCCAATGCGTGCAACAGATGCTTGCACGAGCAAAATATTTGTGCAGATGTGCATGCATATACACCTGCGCGCATGCGTGTGCATGCATGAGCACGTGCGCACATGCATGAGCATGTAAATGCGTGCATGAGCATGTGTACGCATGCATAAGCACATGCACAATTTCTGTGTGCATGTAAAGAAACATGAATTAGCTTGTGCCTATGCACAGGACGCTGTCTAGAAGAGCCATCCTATCTGCTGGTATGTCCTTCCTGACAATAGAGCTTGAATTGGTGCTGTTTAGCTTTGAACTCCTAATTTAAACAAGTGTTTTGCCAACGCTGGGCAAACAAATTCACAATATAATCCCATCCCAAACATTTTGGTTGCTTTCACTCCTTTAGCAATTGTAGCAGCTGAAAATAAGTTTCTACCCCCATTTTGGGGCCCAAAAATGTAATGGCTGTAGTATGGTAACATGTGTTTCATTGGAGCTCCAGTCCTGAATCAAATTGGATTTACAAGCATTTTACATACTGTATAGTCAGAGCCAGCATTGCAGGTGCGGCGGACTGAGCTTTTGTCCAGGGCCATCAGTCACCCTAGTGCAGAATGACAGTAGGTGCTGAGTGTACTTTGTGTACTTTGAGTATTTAGGGTACAGTGGAATTTCCTAAGTTTGTTGGATTTAATGGTGGGGTGTATTAAATATGCTGTACTGATTGGTAGGGTGTTCTGGCAGATAATTTCATGAGTCACCCTTTTTGTCCAGTGCCCCAGTAACTTTAGAGCAGAGTGTCAGTGGGTTCTGGATATATTGAGTGTGTTGGGGTGAATAATGCTGCACTGAGTGGTGGTGGTGAGTGGAGGGCACTGGGTGTATTAGGGTAAATGCTGCTGTTTATTGAGTGTATTGTAGTGATTGGTGGGGTGTGCTAAGATCCTGTCAGGTCTTCCTAACTTTTCATGAGTCGACAGTATCATCATCCATTTTCTATTCATCTCTAGTGCCAAAGTCATAACATAATCCCCCCGCTGCCAAATGATTTGGACCAGTGCACAAAAGTGAGGTCCATTAAGAAATGGATGAGCGGGTTTGGGGTGAAGGGTCTTGACTGGCCTGCACAGAGTCCTGACCTCAACCCGATAGGACACCTTTGGGATGAATTAGAGTGGAGACTGTGAGCCAGGCCTTCTCGTCCAACATCAGTGCCCCAACATCACAAATGTGCTTCAAACATTACCATGGACACACTCCTAAACCTTGTGGACAGACTTCCCAGAAGAGTTGAAGCTCTCTTAACTGTAAAGGGTGGGCCAACTCAATATTGGACCCTATGGACTAAGACTGGGATGCCATTAAATTTCACGTGCATGTAAAGGCAGACGTCCCATTACTTTTGACAATATAATGTATGTCAGTTTTCCTGCAGCAGGTTCTATACACTGTACAGATGCGCCACTTTACAGGCAGACCAAGGGGACCCCCCCCCGGCACTATAGTTGAGGGAATTTTTCATTTTTATTGTTTCACTTTAATCATCATTAAAATCACTGCTCCTTTAAAAACAATATTTTTTTTTTTTAATTTGCATTGATACATGTCCCCCAGGGCAGTACCCGAGCCTCCACATGCCCTTTTTTGGCCAATAACTTGCATATAAGCCTTCAAAATGGGGACGTTTGATTTTTCATGTTTGGGTCCCATAGACTTTAGTAGAGTTTGCGGCTTGGGTCCGAACTTTTTCTCTGTTCGGGAGATCTGGTGCAAACCAAGCTTGGCCCATCAATAATGACAACATTTTTGTTGCCTTTTGCAAATTCACTTAGTTCCATTCTGAACTTTTCTGAATGCTCATGCTTCTGGAAATGTGGAATGTTGTCCTTGAGCATATGATCTCATTCTGTAAAAAATTACAAACAAAAAAAGAACAGCAAAACACATCTGTGAAATCACTAAAAAAACACAATAAACATGTCATCCAAAAAGTCAGTGTAGTGCTCCTTTTATCATACTTTAGGCATATATTAAGTGTGTCATAACCATGTTTTTGTCCAGTGTTGAAAATGTATAGAGTTGTGTTATCTTTTTTAGTTACGTTTTTTTTTTCTTTAAAGTACGTAATTTCAGTTCATTGTTCATCTCTGCTTTTTGAAAGTTGTATTTTGTTCCCTTCATGCAGAGAACAGTGGAGAGGATTTAGTCAATGAATCAGTAGACGTTTAGACTACACAGGAAATTCCTTTTGTTCTGTACATGAAAAAGAATGGCCATGTGAATGACTAATTCCTGCTGGAAGTTTTAGTAGAATGCTTACCTGTTCAGTTTTTGCCTCGTCCTGTTACTAAACTAATGTTGTTAAAAACTGATTGCATGTAGTATTTTCTTGGGTTTATAATTTGTGCAAAGATATTGTTCTACTTCTTTTATCAAAGGATCTGTCCTTCTAAAAATGATATATCAGTTACTGGTAGATGCTGAAAACTTAAACTAACTGTCAATTTCAAAATAAATTTGTAAAATATTTTAAAATTAAAATTTTGCTTACAGTGTGATGGGAATGTGCCCTAAACCTACATTTATACTTTCTTTCACTACTAATTTCATCCAAGAAGCAATGTGAATTAGATGTGTTGGTGTGCATTTAAAAGACAAAACAACATTAATCATATGCATTTTATTATCAGGGAGGCACCATGATAAAATATAAACTCAGGATTTCTAATATTGTACTCTTCTGAATGAACCAATTCTGGGGTACATGGCTCCCCACTCAGTGTATCTCCTGTACTCTCCAGGTTTCAGATAATACTGTCGTCCTCTGTAGCTGGGCTCATCATAAAACATCCAATGCCCATCAAGCACATTACAGGAGTGGATTTCATGGAACCGGAACTGCTCAAAGACATTAGGACAGTCTTCAGTGAACTCCATCATCTGCCCTTCAAAGTCTTCCCTCTCATAGATCCTTAGACGGAACGGTCCACGGTGCTTTAGATAAACAAAGTATGTATTAATAGGGTAGTATTTTGCTTCTTGGGTAGCTGTGGAACAAATATATATCACCTCATATTGAGATATGCAAATAATCAGAAAATGATTCAAAAAATAAAGTCCCACAATGTGAAAGAAACAAATCAGTGCTTCACTGCTTAGTGATCAGACCAGGTGCTCCTCATGGATGTAAACTCACACTGGATGTTGACCACCTATCTCTAATGTGGTCACTTGCGCTTAGTGGAGAAAGAAAGAAACCCCTAGATAGTGTCTTTAATGGCTGGCCACACTGCAGATACTCCTCCAATGGTGGGGGGTGGGGGGATGGCAAAGGTGGAAGCCCATAGCATAAAAATGTTTTTTATTTAGTAAAAAATACAATAACAAACATAGGTACACTCACATTTTCTGGTGCCTGTAGTCTGGCACCCAGTGTGTTCAGCATGTGTAGATAAAGGGGAATAGTCCAGCCGGTGTCCGATCGATACCACTAAATAGGATTATTTGTTTGTTTATTGTATTATTTACTAAATAAAAAAAACGGTTTTATGCTATGGGCTCCCCCCTGTCATTGCCCCCCTCCATTGGAGGAGTATCTGCAGTGTGGCCTGCCATTAAAGGGTTTATTGCTTTCCCCACTAAGCGCAAGTGACCACACTAGAGATAGGTGGTCAACATCCAAGGTGAGTTTACATCCATGTGGGGCACATGGTCTGTTCAATAAGCAGTGGAGCACCGATTTGTTCATTTGGAATTTGAGCAAGAGCACTTTCTTTCACATTGTGGGACTTTATTTATTTTTTGATTCATTTTCTGATTATTTGGATTAACTATTTTGTTTAAGCTAGCACAGTGTTTGTTTATATTTCTGAATTGAAGTGTTGCTGTTGAGCTAACATTTATACTGCTACTGCTATTTTTGTTGCACATTTTTTTTTCCATTCATTTCTTTGGCGCAAAGTTTTCTTTTTTCAATATTGAGATATGCATTGTTGATAAAACTCAATTTTCCTGACTGTAGGTTGCATTTGACAATGATAGGAACAATATTTTTTTTAAGTTGTTTTCTATTTTTAGTGTATATTTACCCAAACCTTTCCTAAATCTATTACTAGTAAGCTTTATATATATATTATACTATTCTTACACTATTAGTCCCTGTAGATTATCCCCCCATAAGTGTTTACATTTTTGCATTGTGGTATTGCAAGCAGCACAAATTTATCAGGCTACCTCCATAATAAAGTAGACCTGTTTTAAAAGGTATATGGGGACTACCACTAATGAACTGGTTGACTCTGTATTATGCTGAACCACTGTCTTTAGTACTTTGAGTTGCAGATAAGGAAAGTTGGAGAAAAGTTGAAGCTACTTATTAACATACTTGTTTCTGATTGGTGATCCGTGGTATTAAAATTGAAAGGTTAGTATCACAGCCAAACAATAAGTATTTTTTAATGTAGAGGTCAGCTATTGCAGCCATCGTGTTTCTCCAATGACTACAAACTGTTCTAAAAAATTCTAATATTGTGTGGGAAAAGGCTAAATTAGACTTATGCCGCGTACACACGAGCGGACTTTCTATCCTACTTGGTCCGGCACACTTTCCGACGGACTTTGTCCGCCAGGTGCGCCGGACTTTAAAACGGACGGACTTGCCCACACACGCCGGGACTTTCCGGCGGGCTAAGTCCGCCCGTCTTTCCGACGGACTTTCGCCGGACTTTCAGAATGAACGGACTTGCCCACACACGGACAAGTCCGTTCATTTTGAACGTGACTCAGGTGCGACGGGACTAGAAAAGGATGTCAATCTTGCCGCTTTTATCGGCGAGATTGACACCTTACTAGCCCCGTCGCGGGGCATACCAGGCCCTTAGGTCTGGTATGGATTATAAAGGGGAACCCCGCTACGCCGAAATAACGGCGTGGGGTCCCCCTAAAATCCATACCAGACCCCGATCCGAGCACGCAGCCTGGCCGGTCAGGAAAGGGGGTGGGGACGAGCGAGCGCCCCCCCCCCCCCTCCTGAACCGTACCAGGCCGCATGCCCTCAACATGGGGGTGGGTGCTTTGGGGGAGGGGGGCGCCCTGCGCCCCCCCCCCCAAAGCACCTTGTCCCCATGTTGATGAGGACAAGGGCCTCTTCCCGACAACCCTGGCCGTTGGTTGTCGGGGTCTGCGGGCGGGGGCTTATCGGAATCTGGGAGCCCCCTTTAATAAGGGGGCCCCCAGATCCCGGCCCCCCACCCTATGTAAATGAGTATGGGGTACATGGTACCCCTACCCATTTACCTAGGAAAAAAGTGTAAGTAATAAAACACACTACACAGGTTTTTAAAATATTTTATTAAACAGCTCCGGGGGGGGGATCTTCCTCCGGCTTCGGGGGTCTTCTTCCGGCTTCGGGGGTCCCTCCGCTTCATCTTCTCCCGGCGTCCGGTTGGTTCTTCTTCGCTCTCTTCTCCCGGTGTTCCTGTTCTTCGGCCGGCTCCTCTGCTGTCTTCAATTAGCTCTCTTGCCAGCAGAGGTCCGGACTTCTGGGCTTCTGGGCTTCTTCTCTTCTCTTCTCCAGATGTTGACACGACGCTCTCTCCTGCTGGACTGCTCTCCGAGGGCTGCGTTGTGACTTATATAGGCGGAGACCCCGCCCCCTTTTGATGTCACAGTCCCTGGGCATGCTGGGACTGTGACGTTTTAGGGGGCGTGGTCAACATCACCCAGTGACCACGCCCCCTAAAACGTCACAGTCCCAGCATGCCCAGGGACTGTGACATCAAAAGGGGGCGGGGTCTCCGCCTATATAAGTCACAACGCAGCCCTCGGAGAGCAGTCCAGCAGGAGAGAGCGTCGTGTCAACATCTGGAGAAGAGAAGAGAAGAAGCCCAGAAGCCCAGAAGTCCGGACCTCTGCTGGCAAGAGAGCTAATTGAAGACAGCAGAGGAGCCGGCCGAAGAACAGGAACACCGGGAGAAGAGAGCGGAGAAGAACCAACCGGACGCCGGGAGAAGATGAAGCGGAGGGACCCCCGAAGCCGGAAGAAGACCCCCGAAGCCGGAGGAAGATCCCCCCCCCGGAGCTGTTTAATAAAATATTTTAAAAACCTGTGTAGTGTGTTTTATTACTTACACTTTTTTCCTAGGTAAATGGGTAGGGGTACCATGTACCCCATACTCATTTACATAGGGTGGGGGGCCGGGATCTGGGGGCCCCCTTATTAAAGGGGGCTCCCAGATTCCGATAAGCCCCCGCCCGCAGACCCCGACAACCAACGGCCAGGGTTGTCGGGAAGAGGCCCTTGTCCTCATCAACATGGGGACAAGGTGCTTTGGGGGGGGGGGCGCAGGGCGCCCCCCTCCCCCAAAGCACCCACCCCCATGTTGAGGGCATGCGGCCTGGTACGGTTCAGGAGGGGGGGGCGCTCGCTCGTCCCCACCCCCTTTCCTGACCGGCCAGGCTGCGTGCTCGGATCGGGGTCTGGTATGGATTTTAGGGGGGACCCCACGCCGTTTTTTTCGGCGTAGGGGCTTCCCTTTATAATCCATACCAGACCTAAGGGCCTGGTATGCCCCGCGCTCGCCGCAATAGGAAAATGTGTTTTTCCTATTGCAGCGAGCGTGAGATGCAATACCCTGCCCTCGTGTTGTATCTGGTCCGTCGGACCAGCCTACACACGAGCGGGCTTTCCGTCGGACCAGCACACACACGAGCGGACTTTCCGCCCGAAACTGAGTCCGGCGGAAAGATTTAGAACTTTCTTCAAATCTAGGTCCGGCGGGCTTTTGGGAAAAAGTCCGCCGGAAAAGTCCGCCGGTGCCTACACACGGGCGGATTGTCCGGCACACTCTGGTCCGCCGGACCAAGTATGCCGGAAAGTCCGACCGTGTGTACGCGGCATTAGCGTTCAACTGATTTTTATGTTGCTAGTATTCTTTCAGAAGATAATTGTATAATTATCTTATACAATTACCCTCCAAACAAGGTCCATGTTCAGATGTGAATAAATTAATCTTTAGCAAGCAAAGACAGGCAGTTTTCACAACCAAACCAAACCAGAAATCATGTCATAATCATATAACTATGTCATCTTGTAAAATGCTTTTATTTGATCCTCACTGCATAGATGAGACGTAATCTCTCTCTGCCAGTTTTGGAGGATACAGTGCATTTATTAAGTGTATTTGAGATGTATAGTTCTCTCTTAAGCCAAAAGTATTTTTTGACATTTTGGATAGGGGAGCAGTAATAATTGTTGCCATTTTTTATGCATTTTGTTTGAGAGAATAGGTCCCAATGACAATATTTTTACTGTGGCAGAACGTGTGGCAAATATCCAGAGGCACAGAGGTGGTATCATTCCCTCACCCTATTAAGAGAAATTCCACCTTACTACCTTTCCTGATCATAACATTGTCACCAGAACAGGAAGCATCAGAAATCACCCACACAGGGGTTCTAACTCCTTCCTGCTCTATCCCATAAAAGATGCTTACAGATATACAGTACTTTAAATAATCTCATGCTTTCATGTATTTTAGAAAATAACTGTGATTTTATAATTGTGAAGTTATAATTTTTTCTCACTTGTGGAGAAAGATGGCAAGACCTGATAGAGTCATTGAAGCCTATCCATTGCTTGAAATCAGGGTATTCTCCTCTCCTAAGAAGATATTGATGTCCTTTGTAGTTTGGTTGTTCATACAGGATCCAGTTTCCATTCTCAACCCAGATAGAGTTACATCGACTGAGGTATGGTGATAAATCAGAACAGTCAGAGTTACACTCATAGGAGCGACCGTGAAAGTTCCTGTCCTCGTAGAAGGTGATCTGCAAAATACCATTACAAAGCTTACTGTATCTGCTTTTTTTAAGCCTGTTGTATCATTAAAAATGAATTCTACAAATTGGAAAAATATTATGTTTAAACTTTATAGATGAACACACACGTTGGCCCTTACCTTCACCATTTTCACTGATGGTGGGCTGTGGCAGATCAGTGCTGAAAAAATACAAATGAAGGACTTTATATAGACTGCCTTTTGCTGATTTCTATAAAAAATACACCTAAAAGAACCATGACCTTTTCTGTCAGCTGTGGATAATGTATAGATCTTTTGTTTTTGTAGCTGGCGAGATAATTCTCACCTTGTTTAGTTTGTTTATGCACAGTTTCTGAAAGCTTATTGTTTAACTGGTGAAGCCTTAGCATTTTTCACTCTGAAAGGAATTTAAAAAACCCTATACTGTCCCCTTAGTTTTGTTGAGTAACTTTATTTGAAAGAATAGTATACATATGCATGTTTTTTTTCAAAGATGTAAACAAATAAACGATCAGACTAATTCTATATGTACAATTTCTACCTGTCTTTTGTAGTCAAAAGATTATAAAACAAAATCGAATTTTTTTTTAACTTTTAAATATCTGGAGTTTGATATCCTGCTACCGCCAACCCCAAATGGGATCATACTGTAGGTGGGAGCTGGTCACCAAATATTCAAATTTTTAGGAATGAAAAGAATAAGAGGAGTCCCATAAGAAATGCAATATCTTGATGTATCATATATCGCTATTCTTTAAGTAATTGGAGGCTCTCGGGTTGTTTATCCAAACTTGCCATTTTTTTTTGAAGATAGTGATAGAGAAATTTTTGAATGCTAACATCAATTCGTATTGGGCCTGAGTGTTTAGTCTTATAATGACATTTGACAAGTTAGGAGCATCTGTGGATTTCCACATATTGGCAATGGTAAGTCTCGCGGCTATCAGGATATGTGATACTATTGTTCTATAGCAATGTGGGTATATATCTAGATTTAATTCTAATAATGCTGTTGCCGGTGTCAGTTCTGTCAAATTACCTGTAAGTTCTGTAATAAAGGAGGAAACTGAGTTCCAAAAACTTGAAAGATTCTTGCATGACCAAAGAATATGGTATAGGTTTCCCACTAATTCCTCACACCTCCAGCAGATGGGAGAGGTGGAAGGGAATATTTTGGATAATCTATAAGGTGTCAGGTACCATCTGTTAAGAATTTTTTGTGAATTAGCCCAATGTTCTATACATGAGGATGCTGTACTAGTGATTAATAGGGCTTTATGCCATTGTTCCCATGTAAAGGTCCTTTTCCCATTTTAACATGTTGGGATTTTTTCCTTCTGGGGAAGAAGGGGAGAGAAGGTTGTAGAAAAGCCTAATTCCTCTTGCTTTTTGAAATTTGTGGTGTGTGAAATATTGCCATATTTCTGTTGGGATATAAATTTTGTCATAAAAGATGATATTTTTTTAGATATTTTGCTGAATTTCCCTTCCACTATGTTCTTGAAGTGTGCTGGTAGGCAATTATAAGTTTGGAAGCCTTGTTTCGTCCATTCTTTTGTTGATTGACGTATTTTACAATAGTCTATTATTCTTGTGGGCAATGCTATCTTAGTGAACAAGTTTCTCTTTTTTAGTTTTAGAATATGTTTCCAGGCTATTAAAGTTGATTTAATAGAAAGGAGGTTTGGAACAATTATTTTTTGGGTTATTACATGCTTTGCCAGAGAAAGGGCGAATAGGTCATGACCTATATTAATTTATTTTTTGATAACCATAGTTTATCATTAGAAGAGGTAAACCAATATTTCATTTGGTCTAGTAAAGAAGCTTAATGATAGTTTCTAATGTCTGGCAGTCCCATTCCTCCTAGGTCCTTGTTGGCAGTTAGTATTGAGAATGCTACTCTTGGTTTTTTTCCATTCCATATGTAATTTTTTAATTTAGTGTTCATTTGTTTAAAGAATTTGGAGGGTAGTGGAATAGGAAGAGTGCGGAAATAATATAGTATTTTGGGTAATATTTGCATCTTAAATGTTGCTATTTTCCCGACTCATAAAAATTGATTTTTTTGGATTTGGTGCAGATCATTATTAGTTTGTTCTAGGAGTTTTGGAAAATTGACATCATATACCGTATTTATCGGCGTATAACATGCACTTTTTTCCCCTTAAAATCAGGGGAAAATCGCGGGTGCGTGTTATACGCCGATCCCCTGCGATCCTGACCTGTCAGAACTAAAAAATCGCTGACCGCGATTTGAAAATGGCGCCGCCGGCGCCGAAATACACAGTGCCGGTCCTCGGCTCTTCTCGGCGGCTTTCGGTTTCACTCGAGCGCCGCCCGAACCTAGCCGAGTATACTCGGCTAGTTTCGGATAGCTCCGCTCACCGTCCGAGTGGAACCGAAAGTAAACGAGAGCCGCCGAGAAGAGCCGAGGACCGGCTCTGTGTATTTCGGCGCCGGTGGCGCCATTTTCAAATCGCGGTCGGCGATTTTGAAGCTCAGAGGCTTCAGCAAGACTGCACTGGGGCAAGGCTGGACTGGGGCAAGGCTGGACTGGACACTGGGGAAGGCTGCACTGACATGGCTGCACTGACATGGCTGCACTGACATGGCTGCACTAGCAAGGCTGCACTGACATGGCTGCACTGACATGGCTGCACTAGCAAGGCTGCACTGACATGGCTGCACTGGCAAGGCTGCACTGACATGGCTGCACTGGGCAAGGCTGGACTGGGGCAAGGCTGCACTGAGAAGGCTGCAATGATGGGCATTTAAATGTAAGTTTTTTTCCCTTCAACTTCCCTCCTAAAAGTTTTTTTTCCTTAAAATTCCCTCCTAAATTGAGGTGCGTGTTATACGCCGGTGCGTGTTATACGCCGATAAATACGGTTTGGAAGAAGGATATGTAAGTTTTATACCTAGGTATGTTATAGTTGTCTCGTCCCAATTATATCTGTATTTCTCACAAAGTTTGGGCTTTGTGGAGGTTCATGGGTAGGATATAACATTTATTTTGGTTAATTTTTCTAATAGGACAAATTACTATATTGGTCTAATAATTTCTGAACATTATAAAGAGATATGTCGGGGTTTGTCAAGGTTAAGATGATGTCATCTGCCAAAAGGCCCAGTTTGTGATCATATTGTCCTATTTTTATGCCACTGATGTCCGGATTAGTGCATATATATTCAGCTAATGGCTCTATTGCTTGGGAAAATATTATTGGGGAAAGTGGGCATCCTTGTCTAGTGCCATTGGATAAATTGAAGCTTTTGGAGATTAATCTTGAGGAGAGCACTTTTGCTGAGGGTTGGGAATATAATGACATAATAGCTGAGTGTATGAATCCTTTCATGCCAAATTTTTCTAATGTTTTGGAAATATATTGCCAATGCATTCTATCAAATGCTTTTTCAGCATCTAAAGCTAACAGAAGAGCGGGTGTTTTGTTATTTTTAATATGGTTGATTAGATTCACCATTCTTCTAGTGCTGTCAGGGGCTTGTCTGCCTTTAACAAATCCTACTTGATCAGGCCCAATGAGATAAGATGTTTTATTTATTAAACGATTAGCTATAATCTTAGCATACATTTTTATGTCTACATTTAGTAGTGATATAGGTCTGTAATTTATGGGTGATGTTGGTTCTTTATCTGGTTTTGGGATGGTAATTATTAATGCTTCTAGCATCTCTTTTGGGAATTGGCTAGATAATGCTGTTTGATTGAACATTTTGGTTAGATGAGGCGATAGTATTTCACTAAATGCTTGGAAATATTCTCCTGAGTGTCCATCTATGCCTGGGGTTTTGTTTTTAGAGAGGGAGTTTCTTGTAATTAGATTGGGTTGTTGATTTGTTGTAGATGTTCCAGATCTATTTTTGGAAGGTTGATATTTTTTAGATAGTCAGCTATATTTTGGGGTGAAGGTTGTAATTTGGATTGATCTACTTTAAGGTTATATGAAAATTCATAATATTCTGAGAAGGAATCAGCTATATCTTGGGGTTGTAAATTGCATTATTTGATTTGTGGTGAAGTAACTTGTTAATTTTGTTTTTATTTTGACGTTGGATTAGTTGGTTAGCCAAAAGTTTACCCGCTTTATTACCTTGAGTATAGTAATTCAGTTTCATTTGTTTCATGTATTTGTCATGGTTATCTATCAGCCTACATCTCAGTTCCGTTCTTAGATTGTTGAGTTGTTCTGCTAATTTCATATCCCTTGGGGATTTTTTGTGATGTTCTTCAGTTTCAGTAATTTCTTTTAGTAGTTTATTTAATTCAAAGTATTTTCTTTTTTTTTCCCTCGCTGCTATTTTTATTAAAAGACCCCTAACAAATGCTTTATGAGCATACCATAGTGTGGTACTTGTTACCAAGCCAGTATCATTAAATACAAAAAATTCTTAAGATTTTATTTTATCACGGACAAATGTTTCTCTTGGGAAAGTATGTAGGCATTGTTCCTCCATAGTTGGCTGTTAGTGCGGGGAAATCCTGTATTAATTTCTATTGTTATTGGAGCATTATTTGACCAAGAAATGTTGTGGATTTCAGCTTTAGATATGTTCTGAAGTAATAATATATCCGTGATAAAATAATCTATCCTTGAGTAGGATTTGTGGACATGGAAATAAAATGTATAATCCCTTTCGGTGGAGTGCAGACACCTCCAGGGATCATACCAATCTTCATTAGAAAATATCTTATTTAGTCCCGTTCTTTTGGTGTGTCCTTGATTGGAGGTGTCTATATCTGGATCCATCGGTGTGTTAAAGTCTCCACAAATTTTAAGATGACCTTTTTCCATTTTACGTGCCTTCATTATAATTTTCTTAATAAATTGATGAGGGTTTTTGTTCGGGGCATAAATATTGACAATAGTAAAGTCTGTGTTTTCAATGGTTGCTGCCAGAATATAGTACCGACCTTGAGAATCAGTCTTAGTGTTTAGAGGTTGGAAGGAAACAAAATCTTTTACTGCCAATATTACTCCTTTTGTTTTCTTGGTGTTGTTGGATACAAATATATGAGGGAATTTGTGGTGGAAGAATTTTGGCGCTTTGTTCATAGCAAAATGTGATTCTTGAATGCATACAATGTCACTTTGAAATTTTCCCTTGTCAAAAGAAGTTTATTGAGTATACAATGTTATAAAGATACATAAAGTAAGTTTACAAGTATCTATAAAGTAAGCTCATTGTTTTACAGTAGGGTTTATATAGGTAAATATCATGAAATTTCAAATATTAAACGTTGGGTTCACGTAAACCTAAATTAAAGATATATATCATTTCCTTAGTTACTTTTGTAGGTATTTAAATGATTTATACCTACTATACATATTGTTTACAAGTAGAGTGTATATAGGTCAAATAAATTCTGATAATGAGCTTTAATCGTAAGGTGGAGAAAAGGAAAGAGAAAGAAGAAAAAGGGTTGAAAGGTAGAGGTATGGTCCACAAGGTTGTCCCGCTCGTCAGTTTATTATTCTTTTTAGTTCTCTTTGAAGCCTTAGAATGGGTGTCTCTGTAAGTCATTTAATCTGTTACCATGGCAACAGGACAGAGTCATTGAAGTTTGACAGGAACTGTTGTTTTATCCAAGGATGCCAAAGTTTTTCAAATTTTGGAATTTGATTTTGATCGATGGCTACCATCTTAGCATGGGACATTGTATTATTCATTCTGTGAATTGTTTCTGCTAGTACCAATGTAGGAGATTTCCATGCCTTGGCCACTGTTTGTTTTGCAGCCGTTATTAGTTGGATCATAAGTTTGAATTGAGAGAGTGTTAACCATTCCGGTTTTAGATTAAGTAAAGTTAAAAATGGATCTGGTTGTATTATTTTTTTAAATATTTTAGATGCAATCACGAAGACTTCCTTCCAGAAGGTTTGGATTACTGGGCACGTCCACCATATGTGTAAATATGTGCCTATTTCTGGGCATCCTCGAAAACAAAGAGTTGAGGTATTAGGTGAATATTTTGCCACTCTAGCGGGTACAAGGTACCAGCGAGTTAGGACTTTATAATTTGTCTCCAGTGCTAAGATGTTGGGTGAAGATGACTTAGATGTGAGCCATATGTTAGACCAGTCCGTGTCTTCTAAAGTTCGTCCCAGGTCCTCCTCCCACCTCTGAACGTAAGAGGGTCTATTAAGATTTGCTACTCCATATAATTGATTATAAAGTGATGAAATTGTACCTTTAGCAAATGGATCTTTTGTACAGATTGATTCAAAAATGGATAATTGGGATAATGGTGTATCCCCCTTTAGGAATGGTGTATAGAAATTTTTGATTTGGAGATATCTAAATATCTCAGAGTTTGGTAGATCATATTTTTCTCTAAGCGATGGGAATGAAAGGAATGATTTAGATGCTATGAAGTCATTTAGTGTCTGAATGCCTGATGTTGTCCAAGCTTTAAAAGAATTTGGGTAGATCCATGCCGGATAAAAGGCCGGATTTCTGATCAAAGAAAGAAGAGGATTGTGTGGAGATTGTAACTGATATTTGGTTTTTAGTTTATCCCAGAGAGATAAGAAGTGTTTAGTTATGGGATTATGAATTTTAAAGCGGTCTTTAGGATCAAGCCATAATAAATTTGATATTAATAGAGGGTCATTTTCTGAAGCCTCTATAAATACCCATAATGGGATTTCCTGTTTTGCATGGTATTTGGACAGACTGGCCAAATGTGCTGCTCTGTAGTAGTTAGTAAAATTAGGGTATCCCAGGCCTCCTTTATTTTTGGGAAGATGTAGTGTGTGTATAGGTATACGTGGTTTAGAAGAGCCCCATATAAACGAAGTTGCTCTTTTTTGTACTATTCTCAAAAAATAGGAAGGAATTGGAATAGGGAGGACTCTGAATAGATAAAGCAATTTGGGTAGAATAGTCATTTTGATTGCATTAATCTTCCCTATCCAGGATAAAGGAAGTTGCGACCATTGTTTTATTAGATTTGTGATCTGTCTTAATACAGGAGGATAATTGGTTGAGAATAAGTCAGAATGAGATGCTGTTAAATGAATTCCAAGATATGGGATTGATTTTTCTGCCCATGTGAATGGGAGTGCAGCCCTAGCCGGGATCAATTCCATGTTTGTGAGTGAAATATTAAGCACTAGGCATTTCTTAGGATTAATCATAAGGCCGGATAGGGCTGCAAATCCATCAAGAGCTGGTATTAAGTTAGGACCAGAGACCTGTGGTGATGATAGAAAAAGTAATATATCGTCTGCAAATATACATAATTTGTGTATAATACCTCCTACTTCAATGCCAGTTATAGTTTGGTTTGTTCTGATGTATTGGGCCATGGGTTCGAGTATAAGGGCAAATAATAAGGGAGATAATGGGCAACCCTGTCGGGTACCTCTTTCGATATTAAAGGCTTCAGATTTGTATCCAGCATATTTTATATAGGCTTTGGGTTTATTATATAATGCTTTGATCCATGTTAAAAAGTGGGGTCCAAAACCCCATTTTTGTAATGAATATTGCATATATTGCCAGGATACTGTGTCAAATGCCCTCTTAATATCGAGAGATAGAAAACATAAAGGGATTTTCCGTTTTTTAGCAATATGTGCCAATAACACTGCCCTGCGTATATTATCGCCTGCCTGTCTATTTGGCATGAAGCCTACTTGATCTCTATGTATTAATTTTCCTATTATGCTATTGAGGCGTTTTGTATTATTTTTGCTAATAATTTAATATCGAGGTTTAACAGAGAGATAGGCCGATAATTAACCCAGGAAGTATCATCAGAAAGGGGTTTTGGGATCATATAAACAATTGCCATTAGTGTTTCTTGCCGAAAAGAATGTCCATCTAGAAGTTTGTTAAAAGTTTCAGTGAGAATGGGAGAGAGTATTTCTGAGAATGTTTTATAGTATAAAGCCGAGTAGCCTTCTGGGCCTGGTCTTTTGTTAAGTTTTAGGTCTTTTATGGCGTTAGCAACTTCATCTCTAGTTATAGGCTCATCCAAACTGCTTTTTTGATTCTGAGATAACTCAGGTAAGGTTATTTTTGAGAAGAAGGATTCAGCTTCTGTAGGATTAAATTCATTGTTTGTCTTGTATAAAGTTGCGAGATGTGAGTGAAATTTATGGACTATTTTAACTGGATTACAAGTGTAAACATTTTTTGATAATTTCAAACGTATTGGTTTGAAAGATTTGTTAGTTGAATTTAATGCCCGAGCCAAATATGTACCTGGTTTGTTTGTATTCATGTAGAAATTGTGTTTGGAGCATTTGAGGGATTTATCAACTGACTCAGTGAGAAATAGATCGTATTCCAATCTAGATTTTTCCAGATGAGATTTTGTACTCTGAGATGGATTATCTTGAAATGATATGTAGGCTGCATTAAAATTGAGTTCTAGTTTTTTTGCTAGATTTTTGCGTTCCCGTTTAAATAGTGCCATTTGTCTTTGTATTGTACCACGCAAGACAGGCTTATGAGCTTCCCACAGTGTTATTGGGGAGATGTCTGTTGTATTATTAATTGATATGTATTCCTTTAAAGCTTGTTCAATGGCCATCTGATGTAGTGGGTGTTTAAGCATTATGTCCGGTAAGTACCACGTTGGGTCATGCGCTTTTGGTATGGCTGAGGCTATAGTAGTGTATACTGCATTATGGTCAGACCACGGAATCGGAATTATATCTGATGCAATAATTTCTGGTATCATTCCTATTGTTAGAAAAATATGATCTATTCTGGTGAAGGTTTGATGAGGGTGCGAGAAATAAGTGAATTTCTTTTTCATTGGGTTACTTTCTCTCCATGAATCTACCAGATTGTATTTGGAAAGAAGTTGAGAAAAAGGTAATCTAGAAGTTATTTTGGATGGTGTAAAAGGTGATTTATCTAGAAATGGGAGGAGGACCTGGTTCGAATCCCCACACATTATCACTGTTCCTATTTTGTGTGTATTAATCACTTGTAATATATGTGAGAGGAATGGTGTAGGTTGTTTGTTAGGAGCGTAGTAGGAAATCACCGTGATTGCTGTATCCATTATATAACCCATGAGTATCAGGTATCTACCTTCTGGGTCTTTAATTTCTGATGATAAGGTGAATGGTGTGGATCGGTGAAATGCAATTAGAGTTCCCCTTTGCTTGGTACAGGCAGAAGCCGTGTAAATTTGTTGATAAAAAGGAGAAATATATTTTGGAGTAGAATCTTTGGTGAAGTGTGTTTCTTGGAGGCATACTATGTGAGCCTTCTTGTTATGGAAAGTACGGAAGGCTTTGGTCCTTTTTTGAGGGACATTTATTCCCTGAACATTCAGGGAAAGTATATTCAGTGGTGCCATGGCAATAGATCAAATAGTTTTAAATTACTTTTTGTTATGCAGAGCTGACTGCGCAGATCAACCTGTGTGGACTGAAGAGATGAATAGATAGAAAAGAAACCAGTGAATTCTGGAGTAAAGAGTAAACAAAAAACATATGAGATTAGATGATACATTGTATAAATTATTTTTTGCAAGTAATCACAATTTACCCGTGAAAGAGAATAAATATCTCTCTCAGGGGAATAAGTGCCTTCATCACACTCCCACATAATATGGTTAGGGAGAATGAGGAGGGCTAATGGGGGTACACGGATCTTCCACTTACAGGAGAGAAGTGCTATGTCAAAAGACATCAAAATGATGTTTCATTAATTGGAGTGCAGAATATAGTTTTTGTTGAAATTATTTATTCCAGGGTGGTTGTATATGGTTAGTCTTGCCCTAGGCTAAATAATTCAGTTAGAAAGGTACTGTTAATAACTTTGGTATTGATGAAGATAGTTTGAATTATTTTGGGATTTTAACCCTTTTAGAGTAAACAATTACATATTTTATTCATATGTAACTGTTTAGATATGTTAACTCATAAAATTGAGGTTGTATTGCTTCAGATTAGAATAAACAAAAACATAGTTCTAGGAACTAGTTAGGTAATAATATATTTGTTTTAAGAAAAGAAAGAAAAAGCTTCCATTACTTCTGGATTATTGAACATATTTGTCCTAAAAAGTAATACATCTATTGTTATTACCTGATAATATATAACTGAACAAGAATTTCCTTATTTCACTTATATATTCTAAGGCTATATGAATCAGAAGTAATAAGAAATATAACTGGAATGTAACATGATCCCACACAGTGTGTGACTATCAGAATGCAGTTACATTCAGTTATAAATATAGGTTTTTTATAGAGAACCATCTCTTAGTATAATAAATGAAGAGATATCAGGAATTAGGATGTCAGTCCATTGAATCTTCTTGGTCCATGGATGATGTGGCATAACGGCCTCTTTTGTGAGAATGATGATTCCCATTTTGTTCTGAAATTTTCTGGGTGCTGCCTGAAGGTGAAGATGATGCCATTCTTCTGCGTGTGGGAGTGTTGCTGCTTGTGGGTTCTGTCAGATTTAATTTTAAAAGGGTTTGTTGTAGTTCATCTGCTGATCTGCTTCTTTAAATTGTACCTTGGTAGTTAAATCTGACTGAAAAGGGGAAGCCCCATTGATACATAATGTTGTGGCGTTGCAGTTCCATTAGTTGGGGTTTCATGGATCGTCTTTTAGTAATAGTAAGTTGGGATAGGTCAGCAAAAATTTGATAATTGTGTCCTTGAAAATTAAGTTCATTTTTTTCTCTTGCAGCAATTAGTATTTGTTCTTTCGTTCTGTAATAATGACATTTTGTGATTATATCACGTGGGGGTAGGGATGAGCTTTGAGTTCGAGTCGAACTCATGTTCGACTCGAACATTGGCTGTTCGCAAGTTCACCGAACAGCGAACAATTTGGGGTGTTCGCGGCAAATTCGAATGCCGCGGAACACCCTTTAAAAGTCTATGGGAGAAATCAAAAGTGCTAATTTTAAAGGCTAATATGCAAGTTATTGTCATAAAAAGTGTTTGGGGACCTGGGTCCTGCCCCAGGGGACATGGATCAATGCAAAAAAAAGTTTTAAAAACGGCCGTTTTTTCAGGAGCAGTGATTTTAATAATGCTTAAAGTCAATCAATAAAAGTGTAATATCCCTTTAAATTTCGTACCTGGGGGGTGTCTATAGTGTGCCTGTAAAGGGGCGCATGTTTCCTGTGTTTAGAACAGTCTGACAGCAAAATGACATTTTGAAGGAAAAAACTCATTTAAAACTACCCGCGGCTATTGCATTGCCGACAATACACATAGAAGTTCATTGATAAAAACGGCATGGGAATTCCCCAAAGGGGAACCCCGAACCAAAATTTAAAAAAAAAAAATGACGTGGGAGTCCCCCTAAATTCCATACCAGGCCCTTCAGGTCTGGTATGGATATTAAGGGGAACCCCGGCCAAAATTTAAAAAAAAAATGACGTGGGGTTCCCCCTAAATTCCATACCAGACCCTTCAGGTCTGGTATGGATTTTAAGGGGAACCCCGCGCCAAAAAAAAAAAAAAAAAACCGGCGTGGGGTCCCCCCAAAAATCCATACCAGACCCTTATCCGAGCACGCAACCTGGCAGGCCGCAGGAAAAGAGGGGGGGACGAGAGTGCGGCCCCCCCTCCCTCCTGAACCATACCAGGCCACATGCCCTCAACATTGGGAGGGTGCTTTGGGGTAGCCCCCCAAAACACCTTGTCCCCATGTTGATGAGGACAAGGGCCTCATCCCCACAACCCTGGCCGGTGGTTGTGGGGGTCTGCGGGCGGGGGGCTTATCGGAATCTGGAAGCCCCCTTTAACAAGGTGACCCCCAGATCCCGGCCCCCCCCTGTGTGAAATGGTAAGGGGGTACATAAGTACCCCTACCATTTCACGAAAAAAGTGTCAAAAATGTTAAAAATGACAAGAGACAGTTTTTGACAATTCCTTTATTTAAATGCTTCTTCTTTCTTCTATCTTCCTTCATCTTCTGGTTCTTCTGGCTCTTCTGGTTCTTCCTCCGGCGTTCTCGTCCAGCATCTCCTCCGCGGCGTCTTCTATCTTCTTCTCCTCGGGCCGCTCCGCACCCATGGCATGGGGGGGAGGCTCCCGCTCTTCTCTTCTTCTTTTCTTCTCTTCTTCTCTTCTTCATTTTCTTCTCCGGGCCGCTCCGCAATCCATGCTGGCATGGAGGGAGGCTCCCGCTGTGTGACGGCGCTCCTCGTCTGACAGTTCTTAAATAACGGGGGGGTGGGGCCACCCGGTGACCCCGCCCCCCTCTGACACACGGTGACTTGACGGGACTTCCCTGTGACGTCACGGGGAATGCCACAGGGAAGTCCCGTCAATTCACTGTGCGTTAGAGGGGGGCGGAGTCACCGGGTGGCCCCGCCCCCCCCGTTATTTAAGAACTGTCAGACGAGGAGCGCCGTCACACAGCGGGAGCCTCCCTCCATGCCAGCATGGATTGCGGAGCGGCCCGGAGAAGAAAATGAAGAAGAGAAGAAGAGAAGAAAAGAAGAAGAGAAGAGCGGGAGCCTCCCCCCCATGCCATGGGTGCGGAGCGGCCCGAGGAGAAGAAGATAGAAGACGCCGCGGAGGAGATGCTGGACGAGAACGCCGGAGGAAGAACCAGAAGAGCCAGAAGAACCAGAAGAACCAGAAGATGAAGGAAGATAGAAGAAAGAAGAAGCATTTAAATAAAGGAATTGTCAAAAACTGTCTCTTGTAATTTTTAACATTTTTGACACTTTTTTCGTGAAATGGTAGGGGTACTTATGTACCCCCTTACCATTTCACACAGGGGGGGGGCCGGGATCTGGGGGTCACCTTGTTAAAGGGGGCTTCCAGATTCCAATAAGCCCCCCGCCCGCAGACCCCCACAACCACCGGCCAGGGTTGTGGGGATGAGGCCCTTGTCCTCATCAACATGGGGACAAGGTGTTTTGGGGGGCTACCCCAAAGCACCCTCCCAATGTTGAGGGCATGTGGCCTGGTACGGTTCAGGAGGGAGGGGGGGCCGCACTCTCGTCCCCCCCTCTTTTCCTGCGGCCTGCCAGGTTGCGTGCTCGGATAAGGGTCTGGTATGGATTTTTGGGGGGACCCCACGCCGTTTTTTTTTTTTTTTTGGCGCGGGGTTCCCCTTAAAATCCATACCAGACCTGAAGGGTCTGGTATGGAATTTAGGGGGAACCCCACGTCATTTTTTTTTTTTAATTTTGGTTCGGGGTTCCCCTTTGGGGAATTCCCATGCCGTTTTTATCAATGAACTTCTATGTGTATTGTCGGCAATGCAATAGCCGCGGGTAGTTTTAAATGAGTTTTTTCCTTCAAAATGTCATTTTGCTGTCAGACTGTTCTAAACACAGGAAACATGCGCCCCTTTACAGGCATACTATAGACACCCCCCAGGTACGAAATTTAAAGGGATATTACACTTTTATTGTTTGACTTTAAGCATTATTAAAATCACTGCTCCTGAAAAAACGGCCATTTTTAAAACTTTTTTTTGCATTGATCCATGTCCCCTGGGGCAGGACCCAGGTCCCCAAACACTTTTTATGACAATAACTTGCATATAAGCCTTTAAAATTAGCACTTTTGATTATTCATGTTCGTGTCCCATAGACTTTAACGGTGTTCGCATGTTCGAACGAACTTTTTTCCTGTTCGCATGTTCTGGTGCGAACCGAACAGGGGGGTGTTCGGCTCATCCCTACGTGGGGGTCCATCTTTCTTTTTGGCTGTGAGGGCTCTGTGTACTCTGTCCAGTTCTAAACGTTCAATAGGGATATCTGGCTTTAGTTCTTGTAATAGAGCAGTAATAGTAGATTGCAGGTCTGTCACAGTTTCAGGTATTCCCCTTATGCGCAAGTTTGAACGTCTGGCTCTATTTTCGTAATCTTCGAGCTTAGTTTGAAGTATTAAATTCTCTTTTTTTAATTGTTCCAATTCTGTTATATTTTCTTGGGTTGTAATTTCAATTTCATCCATTTTTATTTCTAAGGCTGCGGTGCGGTTTCCCAGCTCTCTTATTTCTTTGGTTAGGCTTTTTGTTATTTGGTCTGAGGTTTGTTTTAAAGCCTTATGAAGCATCTTTTCAAATTGTAATAATATTACTGGGGATACTGAGGAGGCTTGTGGAGAAGTTTGTGAGAGGATTTGTTCTGTATCTGACTCAAATGGAGAGTCTTGCTGTGACATTTTCTGTCTGTGAGAGCGCCCTGATGCTGTATCTTGTGAGGTGACTGGAGCTGCTTCAGCTGCAGTGAGTGCCTGTGAGCTCTTTGTGAGGTGATTTTTATTTCTGCCACGGTTTCCTCCCAGTACCATATTTCCTGCTCAAACTTTCACAGTTTGTTCCCTGGGGTAAAAAGGTTCAAATGGATACCTTTTGAGCCTGCAGGCTCCGCTTTGTCCTTCTCTTCTCTCCTCAGCGGTGTGGAGCTCTAACAATGCATGTCTGCTCCGCTAGGCTCCGCCTCCTGCCCCCTGTCACTTTGAAATTTTAATATGTCATTCCAGAGAGCTTTCCGCTTAACCACTTAAGGACCAGCCTCGTTTTGGATTTTAGGTGTTTACATGTTTAAAACAGTTTTTTCTGCTAGAAAATTACTTAGAACCCCCAAACACTATATATGGTTTTTCTTCTAACACCCTAGAGAATACAATGGCGGTCATTGCAATACTTTTTTTTGCACCGTATTTGCGCAGCGTTCTTATAAGCGCACTTTTTTTGGAAAAAATTCACTTTTTTGAATAAAAAAATAAAACAACAGTAAACTTATCCCAATTTTTTTTATATTGTGAAATATAATGTTACGCCAAGTAAATTGATACCCAACATGTCATGCTTGAAAATTGCGCCCGCTCGTGGAATAGCGTCAAACTTTTACCCTCAAAAATCTCCATAGGCGACGTTTAAAAAATTCTACAGGTTGCATATTTTGCGCTACAGAGGAGGTCTAGGGCTAGAATTATTGCTCTCGCTCTACCGGTCGCGGCGATACCTCACATGTGTGGTTTGACCACCATTTTCATATGCGGGCGCTACTCGCGTATGCGTTCGCTTCTGCGCGCGAGCTCGTCGGGACAGGGGGGTTTTAAAATTTTTTTTTTTATTTTTATTATTTATTTTACAATATTTTATTTATTTTTACACTGTTTAAAAAAAAAAAAATTGTGTCACTTTTATTTCTATTACAAGGGATGTAAACATCCCTTGTAATAGAAAAAAGCATGGCAGGACCTCTTAAATATGAGATCTGGGGTCAAAAAGACCTCAGATCTCATATTTACACTAAAATGCAATAAAAAAAAAAAAAAAAAAAAAAAAAAAGTCATTTAGAAAAATGACATTTGAAAAAATATGCCTTTAAGAGGCGTGGACGGAAGTGACGTTTTGACGTCGCTTCCGCCCAGCAGTGTCATGGAGACGAGTGAGTGCCATCTTGGCCTCACTCGTCTCCAGACACACAATGGCACAGGACGCGATCGCCTCCGCCGCTACCGACGGCTCCGGTAAGCGGCGGAGGGCACCGGATCGCGGCGGGAGGGGGGGGCCCTCTCCCGCCACCGATAAAAGTGATCTCGCTGCAAATCCGCCGCAGGGACCACTTTTATCTGAAAGCCGGCCGCCGCACGAAAACGGGGATACCTGGGTTATGGCAGCTAGCTGCTGCCATAACAACGATATACCCCTTCAAACTTAGGACGTACATCGTCGTGCGGCGGTCGGGAAGTGGTTGAATGGGCTGTTGAGGCCTTTTGCATTGAGTGACATTAATTTAAGACCCATGGAAATGTTTGTAAGCATTGTTAATAAATATCATTAGCAGATTCCTTGCATGAGGTAAAAAGACATTGGTACTTACAGAGTTAGATCCCTTTTCATCCAGTAGATGGCAGTATTGTACCTTGTATGCTACTGAGTTTTGTTAAACCAGAAAACATATTTATAACAGTATAATAAAAGGAGGAAATATATAAATTCCTGTGTACAGAAATTTGTACTGTCTGTGGGGGGTAATAATGTGAGGGAAGAGTTAAACTTGGAACAGAAAATTCCCCGATTGGGGGCTCCCTGAGCAATACAGTACCTGAGGCGATTTACTATCGTATGCTGTTGTATATAATAAACTAGTAAACAAGTAGCACTGTGTGCTGTGAGGAATTTGGAAACCTCTTAAGAAAGGAGACTCATATCGACTAGGACTTTTTTTTCCCATTGCTGTGGGATTTTCCCAGGAGTGGTTTGTTAAGTGAGATTTCTTCATCTTTTGGTAATAATCTCCAGGTTTTCAAAATTTTATACCGTCTTCCATGTTGGTAATGTTGTATGTAGTTCCTTCTCTGTCTATCATTATTTTTGTAGGAAATCACCACTTATAGAGGATACTGTGGTTTCTGAGGCTTTTGGTGATTGAATTTAAGTTTTTGCGTGCCAGGATTGTTGCTTGTGACAGATCCGAATAAAGTATTATTCCTGCATTGGGGTCTGGAAGCAGTGAATTATGCCTCGCAAATTGCATCAGTTGATCTTTTACTTGGAAGAAATGAATTTTTGCTATGACATCTCTAGTCAGTCTTTCTGGTATATGTGACGGTTTAGGAAGTCTATGTGCACGGTCTATCATCAGTTCTTGTTGGGGAGTTGCAGGGAGCAGTTTAGAAATCATCAGCGCTGGAATCCTGCTGCTTTGTGCTGCTGTGAGGTGAGGAGGGACCAGCGCCATCTTCAATCCTCTGTAGTGTCCCGGCCTGGCTTCTGAATTTGCCTAATTTGCAGGGTTCTTCATTATTTTTTGATTTCCTGTCTTCCTAGGACATTCACCGCCACTTTAAGGCTTTAATTGTGCTCTCAGGAGATATTTGTGTTGCTTTATTTAAGCTAAAGGGAGCCCGTTACCACAGAGCTCTAACAGCCTGTGACCATCCTCTCAGCAGTCTGCCACGCCCCCCAATGAGGATCTTAACATGTGTGTGATGAATTGTGTGCATTCCTATCAGTCCAACAAAATCAAAATTTAACATCAACATTAACACTGTTTGCCACTACCTCTCCCCGATAGCGGAATGGGGCTCCTGGGGCCGACAAATGGCATCTAGCACGGGCTCCATGAGTGGACCCACTTCCATACCTTTATACAGGATGGAGATCAACGGCACCGATTCACTCTTGTTGCTATGGGAAACAGATCAATAGAGAAGGAGTACTGACAACAGGGAGGCCGTCCCACCTGTGACAAGTAAATGCTACCAACAGGCTTCTTTAACTGACTGTAAGCTCCCATTGCCCATGGCAAAAACATGTAGAACTGTAATAGGAAATATCTTTAAATGGCATCTTCATACCCTAATGTGTCTAGTGTCCCACAAGCTGGAGACTATGCATGCCAATTACTTGCATCACACTCCTTTGATAACTTCAGACCAGGCAGAAGACAAAGTTGAAAGCTTTACTTAGAAAGGTGCAAACCATGATGAAATCCACATGCACACGAAACAGATCTTTTCCGTACATCCCTGATCTCTAACCCAGACTTGTGTGCTGCTCAGCATACCTGCAAAGGTAATGACGGCATGACCGTGCTCAGCAGCCCCAGGCATTTTGGTAGGCTCCTCATGTCAGAAATGTTTCAATGATGATAGCTGTATGAGAAGATAGCTGAAGGAGAGCCGAGTAGGACCCCCCTTGGATGAGTGATTGCTGGAGGATCAGATTACATTGCAGCAGTCAGCCTCTCTTCTTCCCACGTGGCTGTTCTGGGTAAAGCTCCCTCCTGCTTTTATATGCACAGGGAAAAGGGCAGAGCCCAGCAGCCAACCAAGTAAAAAGTAAGTACAATAAGTTAACTCTTTCCCTCCATTGTATCATGGCATATGTGGTTTATGCCCATGTCACATAAAAATGAGTAGAATTTATACTGTTTTTTTCTTGGTAACATTGTATTGTATAGTACATTCATATATACATACAGTACATACATAAAGAAGTAAGGTGTAGTATTTTAGGTATTACAGTACTTGCTTGCTTTGGAGACATAGACACAGGTAGGTTGTGCTGTACTATATATAGCATTTATTCTGTCAGGTGTGGGAAGCACATATCAGTGTGAGCAGTAACAATGGGTGTTTTGAGTTTATTATATTTAATTTTTTTATGGTAATTTGGTTGGAACATTTAGGCATTGATTGCACGGAGAATTTGCTGCTAAAATAGTTAATTGTCAATCATAAATGTATTATCTCTCATAAATGTTGCACTAACTATTTCAACTCTCTAATTATGCACTCCCTTTCTTGTGTTGTGAATTTGTGTTTTGATATGTACAGTCAATATTGAATTTTGTTTCGTCTTTATCAGAAAGTGTATGATGCTTAATCTTTATCTGATCTCTGTTCAGATTATATGCCTAATGCCCTGTACACACGGTCGGACATTGATCGGACAATCCAAACAACAAAATCCATGGATTTTTTCCAACGGATGTTGGCTCAAACTTGTCTTGCATACACTCGGTCGCACAAAGTTGTCGGAAAATCTGATTGTACTGAACACAGTGGCGTAAAACGCGTATGTCGGGACTATAAACGGGGCAGTAGCCAATAGCTTTCATCTCTTAATTTATTCTGAGCATGCGTGGCACTTTGTGCGTCGGATTTGTGTACACACGATCAGAATTTCCGACAACGGATTTTGTTGTCGGAAAATTTTATAGCCTGCTCTCAAACTTTGTGTATCGGAAATTCCTATGGAAAATGTGTGATGGAGCCTACACAAGGTCGGAATTTCCGACAACAAGGTCCTATCACACATTTTCCATCGGAAAATCCTATCGTGTGTACAGGGCATTACTATTTTTGTACTTTCGCTTCATCTTATTATTTTTGAAACCTCTCAATAAAAAGTTTGTAAAACAATTCCTCATGATAAATAGTATTCAACTTAATGGTATGGAGTGTGCCTAGGCCTCTGTCCTGTGGCCTAATCATGTTTGTGTCTGCAGTGTATGCAACAAACTGAAGTCTCAGTTTAACCAGTTCTGGACCAGCCACCGCAGTTATACTGCGGCAGGTTGGCTCGGCTGGCTGGGGGACAATGCCCTGGACCTGGTGATTGGTTCTGGCGAATGAAACCCTCCCCTGCCTGTGTAGGTGTAAACACAGGCAGGGGAATTGATGTCATTTCTGCTCGTGGAACTCTTTTCCGTTCCAGAAAGAGGAGAGAAGACATCTCAGAGTAAGTTGCACCAACACTACACTGACACAGTACACATAGGCACAATTGTCATCCCCCAATCACCTCCCCAGTTAACTCCTTCACTCCTTGTCACTGTGTCACCCAGTGCAGTGTTCGTATTTTTTTTTGATCACTGTACTGGTGTCATTTGTGACAATCAGTGTTAGGGTACTTAGTGGTAGGTCCAGATAGGTCTAGAGACCCCCCTAAACCCCCTAATAAAGGTTTAATCCCTTGATCACCCCCTGTCACCAGTGATCACCTTATTAGTGTCACGGATGATGCTGGTTAGCTAGTTATTTTTTTATAGCATCAGGGCACCCACTGTATATTACCTAAATAAGGGTTTAACCCCCTGATCACCCGGCGGGTGATATCAGTTTTTAGTGTAAGTCAGGGTCTGCGTTGCCCCAGGCAGCGGCAGATTAGTGGCAGTAGCGCTAACACCCATGCACGCACCATACACCTCCCTTAGTAGTATAGCGTCTGAATGGATTGATATCTTTGATCTGATCAGAACTATATTAGCGTCCCCAATAGTTTAGGGTTCCCAAAAATGCAGCGTTAGCGGGATCAGCCCAGATATCTGCTAACACCTGCATTTAGCTCCTCTGCCCAGTCCAGCCCAGCCCGGCCCACCTAAGTGCAGTATCAATTGATCACTGTCACTTACAAAACACAAAACACATAACTGCAGCATTTGCAGAGTCAGGCCTGATCCCTGCGAATGCTAATGCCGCGTACACACGCTCGGTCATTCCGACAACATGTACGATGAGCCAAGAAAATTAAGTTCAATAGCCATTGTGGCTCTTCTGCTTGATTTCGAGCATGCATGGAATTTTGTGCATCGGAATTGCCTACAGAAGCTCGGAATTTCCGACAATGGATTTTGTTGTCGGAAAATTTGAGATCCAGCTCTCAAATTTTTGTTGTTGGAAATTCCGACAACAAATGTCCGATGGAGCCTACACACGATCGGAATTTCTGGCAACAACCTCCCATTGAACATTTGTTGTCGGAAATTCCGAGCGTGTGTATGCAGCATAACAGTTTTTTTGCACATATTCACCCACATGCATTTACCCTCAGTCCTCATCTTATTATATATATAGATTTTTAGAATTGATTGCCCTGTGTCTACACATTTTTCTCATACATGCCCAGTCTTTATTCAGATAACATATATATATCTGCCCATTTGTCACTACGCACATTCACATTTTGAAAAACATTTTTTGACCCTGGATAATCGGGTTATAAATTGTTTTATTTGTTCATATTATAACACATATCACTACACACATTTTTTCACATGTGCTCATTCATTATATGTGTATTTTATACATTTATGGATATCACATTATTTTAACACTTATTTTTTTTATCTCATTCACTTTTTCACTTTATTTCACTTTATTACATCTCCAAATTGTTGTTTCTATGCCTATTTGCTATGGGGATTTCCATTTTAGATTTACTAACCAGCAGCAGGCGCGGAGATCTCATACGGATGCTTCTCAGCTGTTCTGTATTTTCTCACCATTGCATGGTCACATGTTCTAATATTTTTAGTATATATATATGGCTTTTCATTCCCATTTTAGCTAGCTATGAGTAAGCACTTGGTGTAAGTTCGAAACGCGTCAGCATATTCTTGTACCACCCCACTGTTGCGTTTTGTGTACCCCATGATCCTGTATTTTGAATAAAAAGACAGATTTATTCATTCCGGTGTGCGGCTGTCCAGGTCTTCTTGTTCTCTTCTACTTGCATCAGCATTTAGCCAGCACCTGGGGCTCTTCTCTTCCTGGAGGTAATGAGACACAAGCACTCTGGTTTAAGCCCCTCTTTGAGCGGAGGATCCCACAACAGTTTTTTTGGTAGCATTTGAAGCAGTCGCTGACAGTCAGGTGGTCTTTTTTTCTTTGAGTCTCACTAGTGTACCAGTAAATTTAGAGGCCAAAATGTCCAATCGATAGTACACTAGTGAAGAGGCCTACATGTTTCTGAGCCTGACAGATGAGAGTGAAGAGGAAGTCACCCATCTGTCTGATTCTGATTCAGAATATGAACCAGTAGAGAGGGAGGGGCCGGATGTGGATGCTGGACTGGAGCCGAGGCGGAGTCCGTGAAGCCCGTGAGTCTCTCTCCCTGAGATGGTCGACTAGGGAAAGGCCATATCCTGTCTCCTGACTCTGTGCTGACCTCCCCTCTCGTGCCTGCTCCCGCCATGGGCAGGCTCCATCGCTGTTACCGCTGCTGGGACGAGTGGAAGATTCCCGTCCATTCAGAGCACCAGGTGCGCGCCTGTCATCTTGCACATCCAGCGCACCTGGAGAGTCAAGCTGAGTCACTATCTCAATTGACGGGGAATGGCATTCGACCCCAGGAGCCTGCACAAGCATAGGGACAGAGTGTGAAGGCTGCTGGAGATGGGGAACAGATCTACAAAAAACGGCAAGTAATCCAAGCAACTGATTCTATTATGTGGGATTTGACGCAATAATCTAAAGAGCACGCTGATGATAGAGGGACTGACAGACATAGGTGTATGGATCTATGCGTGCCCGGGTTTTAAAAGGTATAAGGCATGTTTATAGACGGACACTAATACTGATAAAGACTGATACTGACACATTGATGGCAAAGAATGTTTGGTGATTTTCTAATGGTTTCATTTAGCTACCTCTGCCACGAACGGAGTGAGAATTAAACCGTGCTGGAAAAACTGGGAAAAAATAAAAAGGCAGAGAAAAGGCCACGGGGTATATGCAGTAATACAGAGACTCGCCTACATTTGAAAACTTGTCTGTGTGCAGAGGGGTATTGAGATGCGAAACAATGATAACTGCATAGTCTTGCCTGTATAGGCGGATGCATATAGGCCTGCAATACTTACCCTGATTCTAAAATAAAGTACTTAGACGGTTTGGAGTACTGATTGAGTTGCGGAGATCAAATTAGCCCCCTTTCTATCTGGGATTAGAAATACGGAGGAGTGAAGGTTAAAAAAAAAAAGGGGGGTTGCCTGCCCAAATTGCCCAAATTAAAACGCCCTTGTTAACAAGAAATTAGAGGTAAATCAGTGAAAGGGGCCGCAGTGAACCCTCCCAGGTTAAGTGCGAGCCCAGGAACCATTAAAAAATATATGGTACAAGAAGGGAGTAAAGAAAGCCTGGGTAAACAAGCGGGGGCCGAAAATAAACCACCAGAAGGCGGCAAAAAGAATGGATCAAGAAAACAGTTTGAAGACACAGAAACTCTCATAGCAAGTAGCGAGGTACTCATGGCATCAGAGGAAGAAGTTAGAATGGAACCCAAACAAAAAAAACAGCTACCAACTTAAAGTGAAATGGCAGAAATGTTTGCGAGATTGGAAACATTTATAAAAGGAGAAATAGCAACCCTCCATGAAGATATGAATCATATAGTAAAAAGGGTGGAAGACACGGAAGTAAGGCTGGACATGCAGGGAGAGGAGATAAAAAAACTCAAGGCACAAATAAATGAGATGCAGAAAGATCAGAGGAACACATTATACAAAATCAAAGACCAAGACAACTGGAACAGAAGGAAAAACCTCCGGATCAGAGCTCTCCCGGAGATACAAGGAGAAAAGGAGGAATTGCAGGAAAAAATGGATAAAATCTTTGGGCATGTGATAAATACATTAAGTGCAAGTAGTAAAATTAAGTTTGAAAGAATACATCAGATCAGAAAACTGGCAGAAATAGCAGGGGATGTCATCGCAAGATTTCACAACTATCAAGATAAAGAACAGATTAAGGCATGCCTGAAAAACAACCAACCAGCGAAATATGGAGAGACAACCCTGCAGATCTTCCAAGGCCTGGCAGCAGAGACTATGGCCAGGAGAAGAACCCTGAAACCCCTGCTTGTCCAGCTAAAAGCACATAATGTTCAATACTCATGGGGTTTCCCAGCCTGCCTAACAGGACGCAAAGAAGGCTGTTCTGCAACGTTAAAATTTCCAGAAGATACACCAAAATTCTGTAATCGCTTAAATGTGCCAATAGTAGAAATCCCGGGTTGGTGGGAAAGAATTGAAAATCTAGAAAGCTGGGTTAGAGATAGCATTCACTATATAGACCCCTACTCCTATTTTTGGTTTGGAACAGAAAATCTATTTTCATAGTAAGAAATGATCTCTAGCCTGAGCATAATTTCATATAACGTATGGTGTTTGAATTCCCCCATAAATTGTGCTAACATAATGGGTGAATTGAAATATCTCAAAGCAGAGGTAGTACTGCTGCAGGAGACACACCTCTTTTGCGGTAAGAGTCAAAAAATTTCTTCAAAAGATTTCCCAGTTTGGTACTATGAAGATTCTCCTATTAGTCGTGCAAAAGGAGTTGCTATAGGGTTTGCCAGGGGGAGTAAATAGAGAGAATAACTGACCCTGAGGGGCGTTATCTTTTTTTGAGAGAAAAACTAAATGGATTTGAATGCTCACTGGCAAACATATACGGCCCTAATAAAAACGCAAATAGATATCTACTGGGGGTTTTAGCGGAGTTTATGGAATTTAAGAAGGGGGGGGGCATAATAGCAGGGGACTTTAATTTCTGTTTGGAACCAGGAAGAGACAGTACATCCCATGCACGTGGGAACAGGTGGGGTTTGGATGAATAAACTGAAAAAGAAACTACATCAGTATCAACTTGTAGATGCATGGAGGATGCAACATAATAACATAAGGGATTATACATTCTACTCCCCCGTGCATGCGACCTATTTTAGACTAGATTTTTTCTGGTTGAGCACTGGCTACTAAAGGCTGTGACTAGCACAAATATTGGAATAACGACCTTCTCAGACCATGCGCCTGTGAGTTTACAACTGAAAATTGGGGAGAGTCAAAAAAAGAGTAATATATGGAGGGTAAATGAGGACCTGCTACACGACAAAGAAATCAAAAAGTGAATAAAGGAAGAACTAGAACTGTACTTTAAAACAAATGTTGCAGTGGGTATCTCAGAAGCCACAGTCTGGGAGGCTTATAAAGCATATATCAGGGGTATTCTAATTATGACCGGATCAGAGAAAAAAGAAAGAACTAAGAGAGCTAAAATAGCCTTAACAAAAGAAATCTCTGATTTAGAACAACAACATAAGATAACTGAAGATGGGGAGGTGTTGTTAATGCTATATGGGAAAAGAGAGGCCATGCGGGATCTAGTGGAACAAGAAACATGCAAGGTATACAATCTAATCAAAAAAGAAAGATATATAGGGGGAAACAAACCGGGTAAATTCCTGGCAAAGGTACTGAAAAATAAGAAAACTATCAACTATATAGAAAAAATAAAGACAAGGACAGGGGATATCAGACATAGAACCAGAGATATTGCTAAAATATTCCAAGACTATTACAGGGAGTTATACGCAATTAACAAGAAAGATACCCAAGAAGAGATTGGAAAAAAACAAGAGAGAATAAAAGCTTTCTTAAAAGATATAGGATTAATTAAAATTGCAAAAACTAAACAGAGCGCTTTCGAGATCCCCATAACAGAAGAAGAGTTAAAAAAATGCTTCAGGAAACACCAGTTGGCAAAAGTCCTGGTCCCGATGGCCTGACAGTATTATACTACAAAAAATTTCAGGACCAATTCATCCCCAAAATGTGTTCCTATATGAACGGGATTGGGGATAAATGGGAGATGAGGAAGGAAGCGTTGGAAGCCAATATTAACATTATCTTAAAAGAAGGTAAGGATAGCACACTCTGTTCCAGTTACAGGCCCATATCACTCTTAAATGCAGATATGAAACTATTTGCTAAAGTTCCAGCCGAAAGGATGAAAAAGATAATGAATGAGATCGTACACCCAGATCAGGTTGGGTTTATACCAGGAAGAGAGGGGAGGGATAATGGTATCAAAACGCTCTTGGCAGTGCAGAAAATTAAAGACAGTGGAGCCTCAGGACTACTCCTGTCAATCGATGCTGAAAAAGCTTTTGACAGGGTGGACTGGGGCTTTATGCAGTGCACGTTGTAGGAGATAGAAAAAATGATCAGATGGATAAAGGCATTATATACCCGACCTACAGCGAGAGTGAAGGTAAATGGTTTACTCTCTGAGCCATTTGAAATGTTCAATGGCACAAGACAGGGGTGCCCACTTTCCCCATTACTGTTTGTGCTGGCGCTCGAACCCCTTCTTATAAAGATAAGGCAAAACCCGCACATTAGCGGGATAAAAATTGGTGAAGAAGTTCATAAACTAGCCGCCTTTGCGGATGATATTTTATTCTATGTTACCTGCCCAAGGACTACCCTATCAAATCTGATCACTGTCCTAAAAGAATACGGGAAGTTATCTAACTTTGAGGTAAACCCGGCCAAATTCTAAACATTAGACATCAATAAAAGTAAACCAGAGGAATATACTTATCAAAAGGAATTCCCATTCTTATGGGGGAAAAAAGAATTTAATTACCTAGGAGTTAAAATAACCACATCAAGGGAGACATTATACCAGGCTAATTTTGTGCCACTCCTTAATGAGATCAAAAAAGAGTTGAATAGAATTACAAGAGGTCAGCTATCGTGGGGGGGGGGGGGGGGGGGTGAGAATCAACAAATACAAGATGGTAATCCTACCCAAAATTACATATAAGATGCAAATGCTCCCAATCTCACTTCCACAAGTCTATCTTAAAATATTGCACACTATGATTTTAAGGTTTATTTGGAGAGGGAAAAAACCTTGTATAAGTTTCACACAGTTGAGTAAAGATAAGGCGAAGAGGGGGTGGGGGGCACCAGATATTAGAAAGTATTAAGAGGCAATTGTTTTATCACGAATAATAGAAGAAATAGAATATTAGAAGAAAAACGATGGGTCAAAATGGAAAGCACAATTTGTGAAGCCACAATGGGTAAGATAATATGGATCCCACCACAATTCAGAAAACTTAGCACGGAAACACAGACCATCACTAGACATGTACTTACAATTTGGGACAATTTGCACAAAAGGGAGCACTGGGAGTTTAATTCACCTTTAATTCCACTTAAGGATACAGAATACTTTGTACCGGGATAGAGGACTTGTTTGGGAAGTGGATATTAGAGGAGGATGCACAACTAAAGGACATCATGAAACAGGGTAACATATGCACATATCAGGAATTAAAAAATAAAGGCGAATTGCTGGTCATAGACCCATGGCAGTATAACCAATTGAATCTTTTTATTAATACACTCCCGCAGCCCATTAGATCGGCCAAAAACCTAGGGCCTTTGGAGAAAATCTGTATGGAGAAAATTGGTAGGAGGGGGATCACTAAGATCTACAAAGTGTTAATAGAAATAAAGGGTATGGAGATCCCACCATTTATTAAGAAGTGGGAGAAGGAACTAGATTTTAGGCTTAAAGAGCCTGAGATTTGGCAAATACTGAGGAGGGTTAACGCCACGTCGGTCAACTGCAAGATGCTGCAGTTAAATTACAAGTGCCTGGCGAGATGGTATATTACTCCCGATAGAGCACATAAATTTCAGAGTGAAACATCACAACTCTGTTGGCGGGGGTGCCAAGATATTGGGACAATGGCGCATATATGGTGGCAGTGCCCGGAAATTAAAAAATATTGGGGGGAGGTAAGGTGAATCATCAGTGAGATTACTAACATTGAAATCCCAGATGACCCATGGGGGTGCTTATTTCATGGGACGTTAAAAACGTTAAAAACGTTAATACCACAACTCACTAATGCGGCCAAAAGTCTTATACCTAGATACTGGCAAAAAAAAGGAAGATCCACGTTATGGAATTGGTTCACTAAAATAAATGAAATCCAAAGCCTAGAATACTTAAGGTTCAGTGAAGGGATGAAAATGGAAGACTTTGAGGAGAAATGGAGGGACTGGGCAGAGTATAAGTGCTCAATGAGGTGTGCCGAGGTGATGGGTACATAGGTTAAATAAAGATGTGAGGCCCCAAAGTAACTAGACTGACTGAATTCAAGAAGGAGAGAAAAGTGGAGACTAGATCTGATAGGAGTAAAGGGGAGGAGGAGTTGGGTATGAGGAGAGAGTGGGAGGGTGGGAGGATTTGGGGGGGAGGGGGAGTGGGTGGTATGGGGATTTCTACGGGGTTAAAATTTTTCTTATTTGTGTTTCAAAGGTGGATAGAAATTGTAATGGGGTTTTTCTAATATATTACAAACGATTCTGCAAAAATCAGAATAAAATGCCACAATGATGTGAAGACGAGTAGGGATGAGATTGAACTGGAAAGTTGAAACAAATCTCTCGGAAAAATTTCGCTGAAGTGAGAAAAAAATTTTTAAAAAATAATACGAACCAGTAGACAGCAGCGGCACCCTGACAGATAACTCTGACGATGGAGTAGTGGTCCCTGTAAAGGTCTGGTGTACCCGACCCCATTCTTCTGTTGTTGTTGCAGGGCTCTCATATGGAGCCGAGAACCAGTACTAGTGCCGCTCATCCTTCTGGTGAACTGGCAAGTACCAGCGGCCTAGTACATCCTTGTAGTACATCCAGCACTGCAGTAACACTTGGTGACGTGGCGAGCCCCATAAGTGATGTTCAAGCTGGTGAGGTGGCTAGCACAACTAGTGTCCCGCAGCAACCAAGAAGAAGACAAACACAGGCCCATCGAGCCCATAGTGCCCTTCTTGCAGCATTTGCCAATCTGAATTGGGAGCCCACCACTTCTGCATTCAGTTGGAAACAATTGATTTTAAGATTGGAGACCTATCACGGTCTCCGAATTGAAGACCTTTCTGGGCCAATCCCTCCTCATGGGCATAACTAAAAAAAGTGAGTTGCGGTCATAATGGTCCACTGACCCAATTCACCATATGCCCGCGTTCTCTGCCTCCATAACCAGGACATGATACGAGCAGATCTTGCGGTTCATGCATTTCAATGACATTGAATTCTGTCGCCCTCGGGGTGACCCTGGATACGATCAGCTCCACAAAATTCAGCCCCTTATAAACCACTTCAACAAGCAGTTTGCAGCCTTGTTTACTCCCGAATAAGTTGTCTGCGTTGATGAGTCCCTGATTAAGTTTTCTGGCCGCTTGTCTATCAAACAGTATCTTCCCAGAAAGTGTGCCAGATATGGGGTCAAGATGTATGAGCTCTGTGATAGGGCAACAGGCTATACATATAGTTTTATGGTTTACGAGGAAGAGATAATCACGTGGAGCTGGAGAACTGCTCAGACTATATAGGGAGCGCTGGTAAGATTGTGTGGAACATGGTGTCACCCTTATTTGGAAAGGGGTACCACTTGTACATGGACAATTATTACACAAGTTTGACACTTTTTAGTCACCTTTTTGATTGTGGAATTGGCGCATGTGGCACCATGCAATCTAATCCCCGGGGCTTCTCCCAGAGGTTTGTAGAGTCCCGACTTAGATGGGGGGGAGAGAGCCTGCTTGAAATGTAATAATTTGTTAGCAGTGAAGTGGAGGGATTCACAGAATGTTTTCGTTCTGTCCTCCCTTCATGCAGATATGACAGTCTAAATTCCTATGGCTACTGGTGTTGTGGAGAAACCCCTCTGTGTCCGCGAATACAACCTTAACATGGGAGGGGTGGACCTCAACAGCCAGTTGTTGGCGCCGTACCTAATTGTCCGTAAGACCAGATGCTGGTATAAAAACGTGTCTGTATATTTATTCTAAATGGCTCTGCTGAATGCTTTTGTGCTATACAAAGCTGGATCCTTCCTAAAATTCCAGGAAGAGATCATCACAGCCCTTCTGTTTCCAGATGGTGCTATGGCCTACCTTCCCAACACAAATGCAGTGAGCGAGCTGCATGAGAGGCATTTTCCATATGTCCTCCCTGGTACCCCTGCCCACAGAACACCCCAAAGAAGATGTCGTGTCTGCAGAAAATGCGGATTTAGTCATGACACGCACTTTTATTGTCCCTCCTGTTCTGACCAACCTGGTCTCTGCATTGTGACTGTTTCAAATGCTACCACACACTAGTGAAGTATTAGCGTAGGGTACAGCACTACACAATCCTAGGGCACACTTACCCAGGGTGTCGAAAGATGAGATGGCCATCACATTTTGAGAGACCCTAATCTGGAAAGTTTACAGTTTACAGTTTATATAAAAGTGGAAAAAATAAAAAACAAAAACAAAAAAAAAGCCAAAAATAGTTGCGGTTTTATTTTTCTTCTCTCTCTATTGTTCTCTCTCTTATGTTTGCTCTCTATTGTCCGCTCTATTGTTCGATCTCTATTGTTCTATATCTATTGCTCTCTCTCTATTGTTCCTGTATTTTAATACTGTAATGTTTTATTTTTACTATTTTTTTTGTATTTGCTTTGCAGGTATAGTATGTCTTACTGTTATACTCTAATGTTACTTTGCTTTATTGTTAACCATCATATGCTTAGCAGGTACGCCATTCAGATGCAGCATAGGTTTATTTATTCTGACAGCAACAGCGTTTGTTCCCACGATACATAAAGCCGCGACTCCAGCGCTATAGGAGATGATTTCACCACCACAGTTAAAAAAAAAATGGTGCATGTATGCACAACATTAGAAGTGGGTGGATGAAGGGCAGTATTCTAATGGTGAGCATACCCACCGAAAATTTTTTTTTTTTAGCTCAGCCCACAGGCTGTATGAAAAAAAGAACATTACAATATATGCCCAACAAGGACCAGCAATGTACTGGTATGTTGCTGGACTTTGAGTGGTTATACCAGAATTATGTCTGCAGGTTTAGGTATCATCTTGGTATCATTCTTTTCCGCCAGCGGTCGGCTTTCATGAAAAAGCAATCCTAGCAGCTAATTAACCTCTAGACTGCTTTTACAAGCAGTGGGAGGGAATGCCCCCACCGTCTTACATGGTTTTCTCGGACTCTCCTGTCCCAACAGGGAACCCCGAGAATGTAGCCGGTGGTTCCGCCAGCTGGCCATAGAGCTGAACAGAATCCAGAATGGCTCCAATCATCTCTCTGGCCTATGAAACTGGAAGCTACGAGCATTTCATGACTTAGGTTTTGTCGGATATAAACAGCTCCATTGGGAAATTGGGAAAGCATTTTATCACACCGATCTTGGTGTGGTCAGATGCTTTGAGGGCAGAGGAGAGATCTAGGGTCGAATAGACCCCATTTATTTCAAAAAAAGAGTACCTGTCACTACCTTGCTATCATAGGGGATATTTACATTCCCTGAGATAACAATAAAACCGATAAAAAAAAAATGAAAGGAACAGTATAAAAATAAAATAAAAAAGCAAAATTAAATAATAAAAAAATTAAAAAAAAGCACCCCTGTCCCAATCACAGGCAAAGGTGTCATACGTAAACAACAATTGCACCATGCATGTGAGGTATCACCATGAAGGTCAGATCAAGGGCAGTAATTTTAACAGTAGACCTTGGTAAATCTAAAGTGGTAACCTGTAAAAGATTTTAAAGGCTTTTAAAAATGTTTGTAGTTTGTCGCTGCTGCACGTTTGTGTGCAATTTTAAAGCATGTCATGTTTGGTATCCATGTACTCAGCATAAGATCATATTTTTTATTTCATCAAACATTTGGGCAATATAGTGTATTTTAGTCCATTAAAATTAAAAAAAGTGTTTTTTTTCCCCTAAAATTGCATTTGAAAAATCGCTGCGCAAATACTGTGTGAAAAAAATGCAACACCCACCATTTAAATCTGTAGGGAAAATTACAAACTTTTTCTTTTTTTTTTTTTTTTTTCTAAAGAGTGAAGTTTATTAAGAAGATAATAGAATACATCAATCGTCAAAATGAAAAAGGAGCACATCGCTCATCGAGTACAAAATATAAAAGTAATACAGCAGTCGTAAAAGATGACAACAATAAATTGTAGGCAGATATAGGCTTGTAACACATCCGGATATCTTGTTATGGGCATTGGGAGTCCCGGCGTCGGAGCCCCTTCTGGGAGCTAACTGCTCCGACGAGCCGGGTCTCCCCCAGCCCATCTCGCCCCTAACAAGTGAATAACTGTCTAGAGTACAGATACACACCTACAGAAACCGGAAAATGATAAAAGGGAAAAAACCAAAAGGAGCTTGTATCACTGTAACCATGGAAGACCATGTCAATAACGCATTTATACATTCGTTACTGGAAAAAAAATAAAAATAAGAAGGGAAGGAAACCAATTGGTCTGTCTATCTCTCATGATGGGTTAAATTTTGGTTGGATGATCCAGTCCAAAACATGTTATGTTTGGGGGTTAGAAGGGTGTTACCTTTGATAATCTGCCCTGAGGCATATAGCCAAGGTAATTAAAAGTACTGAGAGCCTGAGGGACCAATATAGATGTGTATAGAAAACAGGAGAGTGAAAGGAGGAAAGGAAGGAAATAGGAGAGGCAGAGGGGATAGAAAGGGTGAAAGGGGTAGTTGATCTTCAGGAATTATGGGAGGGAAGTGCACAGGAGACCTCAAAGAGGGGGGGGACCGAAAGCCCCTCAGCTAAGGACCACTCCGGTGTACCATCTATCACTCATACAAAGGATGCCCTACTAGTGTTGCCCAGGGTTCCCAAATAGTGTTAAATTTATCAGTGATATCTAGGATGGTGTTGGAAATTTTTTCTTGCAGCATGATCCACGTGATTTTTTGCTTGGCTAACCGAATGGACACTTTCGGTGATTTCCAGGCCCTGGTGATGGTCATTTTGGCCCCCACTAGAATAAACTGGATCAGCTTCTGTGTATGTTTAGAAATTTTTGGTATGGGACCATTCAGCAATGCAACAATTGGATCTTGTTGCAGAGTACAACCGCATGTTCTGCGGATAAGGGAGAAGATCTTGTTCCAATACATTCTGATTTTAGGGCATTCCCATAGTATGTGTAAAAGAGACCCCACATGACCGCATCCTCTAAAGCAAAGAGGTGACGTTAGTGGATTTGTTTTTTGCAAGACGTGACGGTACCAGATACCAGCGTGTGAGAACTTTCAGCCCTGCTTCGCTAATTGTAGTATTAACCATACCTTTAAAGGAGTGGGCAAAATTAATATGCCACTTATCCAGGTCCCAGCTGAAGTCAAGATCTCGCTCCCAGCTTGTCATGTATGCTGCTTTTTCCGTGGGTTCCGCCAGGGATGAGTAGATGAGAGAGATACCCCCTTTGGTGTCCGAGGCTGAGGCACACCATTGTTCATAAGGCGTTACAAAGAGATGGTTTTCATTGTCCTTCCATACCCGATTTAAAAAATGAAAGAGTTGAAGGAATCTAAATTTTTCGGTTGGGGGCATTTCGAGTTTGGAGGTACAGTATGCTAGAGTGAGGGGACCATTGGAGTTGAAGAATTGACCAATTCTATAAAGGCCTTTGTCCAGCCACCATTTAAAGGCCCGAATCTCCAGGCCAGGAGGAAAATTATGATTTCTGAAGATATGTGCCAGGGGGTGCCATGTGGAGATGAGAGGTTTGAACTTATGAAGGGCATCACAAAGTTTCATTGAGTGAGATAATGTTGGTGCTAAAATAGGGGGGCGTTTTTTGGGGATATTCCAAAGCAGAAAGTCTAAGGTGAAACCGGGAACCGCCTCACGCTCCATGCTCACCCAATCTGGTTTGGGTCCTTTCATATAAATATTTGAGAATTGGCTCAATTGTGCTGCCTGATAATACCACCACAGATTTGGGACCCCTAGTCCTCCCTTTTTTCTGGGCCTAAAAAGCACCTCTTTAGAAAACCTGTGGCCTTTTTTATCCCAAATAAAACGGATTATGGCAGATTGTAGGCGTTGAATGTGCGATTTGGGGACTGGAATGGGTAAGGAACGAAAGAGATATAGTAGCCTAGGTAGGAGTGTCATTTTAACTGCGTTCACTTTACCCAACCACGAGAGCTTATATATCGACCATTGGGTCAGGTCGTCCGTGAGCTTTTTGATCATGGGGGGAAAATTATATTTATAGAGAGTATCTATGCCAGAAGTAAGGTTAATGCCAAGATAAGGGATAGATGTGGAATTCCATGAGAATGGAAATTTACTCCTTAGGTTATTTACGATGTCTGGAGGAGTGGAAACATTGAGAGCGACTGATTTGGATACATTAACCTTAAGTCCGGAAGCTAATTCAAAGTCTTGTAAAAGTTGCAATATGTTGGGGATGGAGGTCATGGGAGACGTGACGAACAGGAGGACATCATCCGCAAATAGAGCGCATTTGTGGTAATTTTGCCCACAGCGAACTCCATGGATGTCTGGGTGTTGTCTAATCGCGATGGCCAAGGATTCTATAGCCATCGCGAAGAGAAGGGGAGAGAGAGGGCATCCCTGCCTTGTTCCTTTCTGTATGGAAAATTTATCTGATAGGTGTCCTTGTAGTCTCACCTGTGCCTTAGGTTGATGATAGAGGGCTCTTAAGATATTGATAAAGTTTGGGCCGAAACCCCATTTACCTAAAATTGTGAAGAGGTAGGGCCAAGCCACCGTATCAAACGCTTTTTGGAGATCTATGGAGAGGAGGAGGCCCCCCTGGGGAGATCCCCCATCCCACCCCGATCTCATTAGGGAGACTGCATTTATCGCTCTCCGCATCTGGTCCGGTCCCTGTCTCCCTGGTATGAACCCTACTTGGTCCTTATGTATGTAGGTATCTATAAAAGAGGCGAGTCTATTGGATAATATTTTTTTCATAAGTTTTAGGTCGTTATTAATTAACGAAATAGGTCTATAGTTACTGACATCGCTGGGATCTTTACCTGGCTTAGGTATGACTGAAACAAAAGCCAAATTGGCATTTGGGTCTAACGGAGATGCTTTAGCTAAGGAGTTGAAGAGGCGGACCAGGTACGGAGAGAGGGAATCTATAAAAGTTTTGTAATAGTGGTTTGAGAAACCGTCTGGGCCTGGGGCTGAGTCTTTTCTGAGCCCTTTTATGACTGCTCGGATCTCAGATTCTTGAAATGGGGATTCCAGAATGGAGCGGTGAGATTCAGAAATTTTAGGCAATGGAATTTTGTCTAGAAAAGCATCCAACTTTTGTTGAGAAATTGGGCAATCGTCAGAATACAGGTTGGCATAAAAGGATTGGATTGATTTAAGAATTTTACTTGGGTTTTGGGTGTGCGATCCGGATTGGGTTTTTATTTTAGGTAGGGCAAAAGACCTGTGTTTCGGGGTAAGTTTGGCCGCTAGCTGGGGGCCAAATTTGTTCGCTCGTAGATAGAAACTGCCGCTTAGCCAATGGAGGTGCTTTTCTGCGTTGGAAGTCAAAGCTGAATTAAGGGATAGCCTAATAGTATCTAGTTTAGATAGAGATGTAGGATTGGGGTTCAGTTTATGGGACTTGCTGAGATTTTTGTATTCTTTCTCTAGTTTCTTGATATCAATTTGCCGTTCTCTCTTTAATTTGGCTGCAAATTGGATCAATTTCCCTCTGATTACTGCTTTGTGAGCATTCCAGAGCGTGCTAGGGGAGATGTCTGCCGTGTCATTCAATAGAAAATACTCTTTAATATCCTTTTCTAGTATAGTACAGTGGACGGGATTAGCTAGGAGTTTCTCATTTAGGCGCCAAGTGCGTGGGCCAGATGGTGATAATGAATTGGATATTCCTAATATTACTAGGGAGTGGTCAGACCACGGAGCATCGTGGATAGAGGCGTGATTAGCAATTTGTATGTCAGAGTTCAATAAGAAAATGTGGTCGATTCTAGCATATGTCTTGCGGGGTGCTGAGAAGTGTGTATAGTCCCTTGTTGCGGGGTTTAATTCCCTCCATGAATCAATGAGTCCCACCGAGTGAATAAGTTTGGCAATCTGGAGGCTTTGTTTGGGGGGTCGTTTAAGGCGAGGGATCCCCTGAGCTGCTTTATCTAAGATCTGATCAAAGGTAATATTGGATCCCCTCCCATAATCACCCTACCCTCAAAATGGGGTGAGAGAATTGCCAGTAAGGAGGAGAAGAATTTAGCTTGGCCTTTGTTGGGGGCATAATAGGAAATGAAAGTGTATAGATTACCTTCAATCAGTCCTTTGATTAGAATGTATCTTCCATCATCATCTCGCACAGTTAAAGTGTGAGAGAAAGGGGTTTGTTTGGAGATTAGGATGGCTACTCCTCTCTTTTTCTCACTAGCGTTTGCGAGAAAAAAAGTGGGGTATTTGTAAAAAAGAAGGCGAGTAGTTTGAGGGGAAATGCGTTTCTTGGAGGAGCACTACATCTACTCCTCTTGAGTGATAGCTTTGGAAAGCTTTGCGTCTCTTGACGGGTGAGTTGAGCCCTTGGGTATTATGGGAGGCAACTTTAAGTGTCCTCTGTAAGGTAAGTGGGTCAGTCATTTTCACATAGGGAGTAACCCTGGTGCGTTAGGTGTGTTCCTACCCGGTTCCTTGATGATGCAGCATGGAGTCTGGGAGAGAGATCTTGCTGTCGCAGCGGAGGGCTCTGGGTAAGGTCGGTCTCCTGTGCACCACCCTGAAATATAAAAAAGGGGAAGGAGGAGAAGAGAGGGAAGAAGGGAGAGAGAAGAGAATAAAAGAAGAGAGGAAGAATCATTAAATAATACATTCTAGTAACTTCAAAAAAGACTAGGCGTAAAAGCCCAGAAAATCCAGGAACTGGACTGAAAAGTTCAGTTCGAGTCTGAGACCCAAAAACAAAAGGGTCTCAGAAAAACAAGAACAACCTCAGCCGAGGTTGTTAGTCTGGTGTAATCAGTGGGAGGATCTCCCCTGATCACAACAGAGGAAGTGGCAATGCTAGCCCAGCCGAGCCGCCGGGGCCCCATCTAATGGGGAGCAATGGAACCTAATAAGTGTGAGCACAAAAAATTTGAATAATATACCCATATAAAAGACACGGATCAAAAATGATGAGTTGAGCCCAAACTCTAAGAGGTACAAGGGCAAATCACTGTTTTAAATAAAAATGACAAAACAAAACCCTCCATAGGGGAAGGTCCATTAGTAACCGGGAGGGGGGGTGGAGGGTAGGAGCAGGGATGTGGGAGGGAGGGGGGGGAGGTGAAGTGAGGTATAAACTTATGCCCTGGTTTCCCCGGAAGTCAATATAACCTCAAGTGCGGTCCATTATGAAAACCGAGGATAGTTGTTAAAAAAAAAAAGGGGGGGAGAAGAAGGAAAACAACCCGGAGTCATCTTCTTCCATCTTCATTGCAGTGAAGAGAGTGGGGGAAGATCAGGTAAGTGCGACCACCCTCACTGATGGATAAGTGGGGTCTGATGGGGTGTATGCAATGTACACCATAGCCCCTCCTCAGAGGGTACAACCTTAGGGAGAAAAGGGAGTCACAAAGTCCTTATAAAGCTGAGAAGAGATGACTTCATCTTGGAGGAAAGGAATCGCGGTGACGCTTCGTTTGCTGTTTGTTCCAGAGGGGGGTGATGGGGCTGCCTGGAGGGGGTCTCTTAGAGGAACTTGACTTGGACGGAGGATCCTGGGGGGAAGCTTCTTGAGAGATGAATCCAAGTCGCAGGAGTAAGTGTTCGCCTTCTTGGAATGAGGAGAATCCATACGATCTTTCCTTATGTTGGAACTGAAGACGGAAAGGGAAAGTCCAGCGATATTTAATTGATTTCTGAGAGAGGATTTCAAGCAGAGGTTTTAAAGCTCTTCTCTTTAGGATTGTAGTTTTGGAGATGTCTGCGAAGACTTGAATCTTGTTTCCTTGGAAGGATAAGGCGTCTAGATTCCGAGATCTTTTCCTTGTCAAAAGAAGTTTATTGAGTATACAATGTTATAAAGATACATAAAGTAAGTTTACAAGGATCTATAAAGTAAGCTCATTGTTTTACAGTAGGGTTTCTATAGGTAAATATAATGAAATTTCAAATATTAAACATTGTGTTTACGTAAACCTAAATTAAAGATATATATCATTTCCTTAGTTACTTTTGTAGGTATTTAAATGATTTATACCTACTATACATATTGTTTACAAGTAGAGTGTATATAGGTCAAATAAATTCTGATAATGAGCTTTAATCGTAAGGTGGAGAAAAGGAAAGAAAAAGAAGAAAAAGGGTTGAAAGGTAGAGGTATGGTCTACAAGGTTGTCCCGCCCGTCAGTTTATTATTCTTTTTAGTTCTCTTTGAAGCCTTAGAATGGGTGTCTCTGTAAGTCATTTAATCTGTTACCATGGCAACAGGACAGAGTCATTGAAGTTTGACAGGAACTGTTGTTTTAACCAAGGATGCCAAAGTTTTTCAAATTTTGGAATTTGATTTTGATCGATGGCTACCATCTTAGCATGGGACATTGTATTATTCATTCTGTGAATTGTTTCTGCTAGTACCAATGTAGGAGATTTCCATGCCTTGGCCACTGTTTGTTTTGCAGCCGTTATTAGTTGGATCATAAGTTTGAATTGAGAGAGTGTTAACCATTCCGGTTTTAGATTAAGTAAAGTTAAATATGGATCTGGTTGTATTATTTTTTTAAATATTTTAGATGCAATCACGAAGACTTCCTTCCAGAAGGTTTGGATTACTGGGCACGTCCACCATATGTGTAAATATGTGCCTATTTCTGGGCATCCTCGAAAACAAAGAGCTGAGGTATTAGGTGAATATTTTGCCACTCTAGCGGGTACAAGGTACCAGCGAGTTAGGACTTTATAATTTGTCTCCAGTGCTAAGATGTTGGGTGAAGATGACTTAGATGTGAGCCATATGTTAGACCAGTCCGTGTCTTCTAAAGTTCGTCCCAGGTCCTCCTCCCACCTCTGAACGTAAGAGGGTCTATTAAGATTTGCTACTCCATATAATTGATTATAAAGTGATGAAATTGTACCTTTAGCAAATGGATCTTTTGTACAGATTGATTCAAAAATGGATAATTGGGATAATGGTGTATCCCCCTTTAGGAATGGTGTATAGAAATTTTTGATTTGGAGATATCTAAATATCTCAGAGTTTGGTAGATCATATTTTTCTCTAAGCGATGGGAATGAAAGGAATGATTTAGATGCTATGAAGTCATTTAGTGTCTGAATGCCTGATGTTGTCCAAGCTTTAAAAGAATTTGGGTAGATCCATGCCGGATAAAAGGCCGGATTTCTGATAAAAGAAAGGAGAGGATTGTGTGGAGATTGTAACTGATATTTGGTTTTTAGTTTATCCCAGAGAGATAAGAAGTGTTTAGTTATGGGATTATGAATTTTAAAGCGGTCTTTAGGATCAAGCCATAATAAATTTGATATTAATAGAGGGTCATTTTCTGAAGCCTCTATAAATACCCATAATGGGATTTCCTGTTTTGCATGGTATTTGGACAGACTGGCCAAATGTGCTGCTCTGTAGTAGCTAGTAAAATTAGGGTATCCCAGGCCTCCTTTATTTTTGGGAAGATGTAGTGTGTGTATAGGTATACGTGGTTTAGAAGAGCCCCATATAAACGAAGTTGCTCTTTTTTGTACTATTCTCAAAAAATAGGAAGGAATTGGAATAGGGAGGACTCTGAATAGATAAAGCAATTTGGGTAGAATAGTCATTTTGATTGCATTAATCTTCCCTATCCAGGATAAAGGAAGTTGCGACCATTGTTTTATTAGATTTGTGATCTGTCTTAATACAGGAGGATAATTGGTTGAGAATAAGTCAGAATGAGATGCTGTTAAATGAATTCCAAGATATGGGATTGATTTTTCTGCCCATGTGAATGGGAGTGCAGCCCTAGCCGGGATCAATTCCATGTTTGTGAGTGAAATATTAAGCATTAGGCATTTCTTAGGATTAATCATAAGGCCGGATAGGGCTGCAAATCCATCAAGAGCTGGTATTAAGTTAGGACCAGAGACCTGTGGTGATGATAGAAAAAGTAATATATCGTCTGCAAATATACATAATTTGTGTGTAATACATCCTACTTCAATGCCAGTTATAGTTTGGTTTATTCTGATGTATTGGGCCATGGGTTCGAGTATAAGGGCAAATAATAAGGGAGATAATGGGCAACCCTGTCGGGTACCTCTTTCGATATTAAAGGCTTCAGATTTGTATCCAGCATATTTTATATAGGCTTTGGGTTTATTATATAATGCTTTGATCCATGTTAAAAAGTGGGGTCCAAAACCCCATTTTTGTAATGAATATTGCATATATTGCCAGGATACTGTGTCAAATGCCCTCTTAATATCGAGAGATAGAAAACATAAAGGGATTTTCCGTTTTTTAGCAATATGTGCCAATAACACTGCCCTGCGTATATTATCGCCTGCCTGTCTATTTGGCATGAAGCCTACTTGATCTCTATGTATTAATTTTCCTATAATGCTATTAAGGCGTTTTGCTATTATTTTTGCTAATAATTTAATATCGAGGTTTAACAGAGAGATAGGCCGATAATTCACACAGGAAGTATCATCAGAAAGGGGTTTTGGGATCATACAAACAATTGCCATTAGTGTTTCTTGCCGAAAAGAATGTCCATCTAGAAGTTTGTTAAACGTTTCAGTGAGAATGGGAGAGAGTATTTCTGAGAATGTTTTATAGTATAAAGCGGAGTAGCCGTCTGGGCCTGGTCTTTTGTTAAGTTTTAGGTCTTTTATGGCGTTAGCAACTTCATCTATAGTTATAGGCTCATCCAAACTGCTTTTTTGATTCTGAGATAACTCAGGTAAGGTTATTTTTGAGAAGAAGGATTCAGCCTCTGTAGGATTAAATTCATTGTTTGTCTTATATAAAGTTGCGAGATGTGAGTGAAATGTATGGACTATTTTAACTGGATTACAAGTGTAAACATTTTTTGATAATTTCAAACGTATTGGTTTGAAAGATTTGTTAGTTGAATTTAATGCCCGAGCCAAATATGTACCTGGTTTGTTTGTATTCATGTAGAAATTGTGTTTGGAGCATTTGAGGGATTTATCAACTGACTCAGTGAGAAATAGATCGTATTCCAATCTAGATTTTTCCAGATGAGATTTTGTACTCTGAGATGGATTATCTTGAAATGATATGTAGGCTGCATTAAAATTGAGTTCTAGTTTTTTTGCTAGATTTTTGCGTTCCCGTTTAAATAGTGCCATTTGTCTTTGTATTGTACCACGCAAGACAGGCTTATGAGCTTCCCACAGTGTTATTGGGGAGATGTCTGTTGTATTATTAATTGATATGTATTCCTTTAAAGCTAGTTCAATGGCCATCTGATGTAGTGGGTGTTTGAGCATTATGTCTGGTAAGTACCACGTTGGGTCATGCGCTTTTGGTATGGCTGAGGCTATAGTAGTGTATACTGCATTATGGTCAGACCACGGAATCGGAATTATATCTGATGCAATAATTTCTGGTATCATTCCTATTGTTAGAAAAATATGATCTATTCTGGTGAAGGTTTGATGAGGGTGCGAGAAATAAGTGAATTTCTTTTTCATTGGGTTACTTTCTCTCCACGAATCTACCAGATTGTATTTGGAAAGAAGTTGAGAAAAAGGTAATCTAGAGGTTATTTTGGATGGTGTAAAAGGTGATTTATCTAGAAATGGGAGGAGGACCTGGTTCGAATCCCCACACATTATCACTGTTCCTATTTTGTGTGTATTAATCACTTGTAATATATGTGAGAGGAATGGTGTAGGTTGTTTGTTAGGAGCGTAGTAGGAAATCACCGTGATTGCTGTATCCATTATATAACCCATGAGTATCAGGTATCTACCTTCTGGGTCTTTAATTTCTGATGATAAGGTGAATGGTGTGGATCGGTGAAATGCAATTAGAGTTCCCCTTTGCTTGGTACAGGCAGAAGCCGTGTAAATTTGTTGATAAAAAGGAGAAATATATTTTGGAGTAGAATCTTTGGTGAAGTGTGTTTCTTGGAGGCATACTATGTGAGCCTTCTTGTTATGGAAAGTACGGAAGGCTTTGGTCCTTTTTTGAGGGACATTTATTCCCTGAACATTCAGGGAAAGTATATTCAGTGGTGCCATGGCAATAGATCAAATAGTTTTGACTTACTTTTTGTTATGCAGAGCTGACTGCGCAGATCAACCTGTGTGGACTGAAGAGATGAATAGATAGAAAAGAAACCAGTGAATTCTGGAGTAAAGAGTAAACAAAAAACATATGAGATTAGATGATACATTGTATAAATTATTTTTTGCAAGTAATCACAATTTACCCGTGAAAGAGAATAAATATCTCTCTCAGGGGAATAAGTGCCTTCGTCACACTCCCACATAATATGGTTGGGAGAATGAGGAGGGCTAATGGGGGTACACGGATCTTCCGCTTACAGGAGAGAAGTGCTATGTCAAAAGACATCAAAATGATGTTTCATTAATTGGAGTGCAGAATATAGTTTTTGTTGAAATTATTTATTCCAGGGTGGTTGTATATGGTTAGTCTTGCCCTAGGCTAAATAATTCAGTTAGAAAGGTACTGTTAATAACTTTGGTATTGATGAAGATAGTTTGAATTATTTTGGGATTTTAACCCTTTTAGAGTAAACAATTACATATTTTATTCATATGCAACTGTTTAGATATGTTAACTCATAAAATTGAGGTTGTATTGCTTCAGATTAGAATAAACAAAAACATAATTCTAGGAACTAGTTAGGTACTAATATATTTGTTTTAAGAAAAGAAAGAAAAAGCTTCCATTACTTCTGGATTATTGAACATATTTGTCCTAAAAAGTAATAAATCTATTGTTATTACCTGATAATATATAACTGAACAAGAATTTCCTTATTTCACTTATATATTCTAAGGCTATATGAATCAGAAGTAATAAGAAATATAACTGGAATGTAACATGATCCCACACAGTGTGTGACTATCAGAATGCAGTTACATTCAGTTATAAATACAGGTTTTTTATAGAGAACCATCTCTTAGTATAATAAATGAAGAGATATAAGGAATTAGGATGTCAGTCCATTGAATCTTCTTGGTCCATGGATGATGTGGCATAACGGCCTCTTTTGTGAGAATGATGATTCCCATTTTGTTCTGAAATTTTCTGAGTGCTGCCTGAAGGTGAAGATGATGCCATTCTTCTGCGTGTGGGAGTGTTGCTGCTTGTGGGTTCTGTCAGATTTAATTTTAAAAGGGTTTGTTGTAGTTCATCTGCTTCTGTAAATTGTACCTTGGTAGTTAAATCTGACTGAAAAGGGGAAGCCCCATTGATACATAATGTTGTGGCGTTGCAGTTCCATTAGTTGGGGTTTCATGGATCGTCTTTTAGTAATAGTAAGTTGGGATAGGTCAGCAAAAATTTGATAATTGTGTCCTTGAAAATTAAGTTCCTTTTTTTCTCTTGCAGCAATTAGTATTTGTTCTTTCGTTCTGTAATAATGAAATTTTGTGATTATATCACGTGGGGGTCCATCTTTCTTTTTGGCTGTGAGGGCTCTGTGTACTCTGTCCAGTTCTAAACGTTCAATAGGGATATCTGGCTTTAGTTCTTGTAATAGAGCAGTAATAGTAGATTGCAGGTCTGTCACAGTTTCAGGTATTCCCCTTATGCGCAAGTTTGAACGTCTGGCTCTATTTTCGTAATCTTCGAGCTTAGTTTGAAGTATTACATTTTTTTAATTGTTCCAATTCTGTTATATTTTCTTGGGTTGTAATTTCAATTTCATCCATTTTTATTTCTAGGGCTGCGGTGCGGTTTCCCAGCTCTCTTATTTCTTTGGTTAGGCTTTTTGTTATTTGGTCTGAGGTTTGTTTTAAAGCCTTATGAAGCATCTTTTCAAATTGTAATAATATTACTGGGGATGCTGAAGAGGTTTGTGGAGAAGTTTGTGAGAGGATTTGTTCTGTATCGGACTCAAATGGAGAGTCTTGCTGTGACATTTTCTGTCTGTGAGAGCGCCCTGATGCTGTATCTTGTGAGGTGACTGGAGCTGCTTCAGCTGCAGTGAGTGCCTGTGAGCTCTTTGTGAGGTGATTTTTATTTCTGCCACGGTTTCCTCCCAGTACCATATTTCCTGCCCAAACTTTCACAGTTTGTTCCCAGGGGCAAAAAGGTTCAAATGGATACCTTTTGAGCCTGCAGGCTCCGCTTTGTCCTTCTCTTCTCTCCTCAGCGGTGTGGAGCTCTAACAATGCATGTCTGCTCCGCTAGGCTCCGCCTCCTGCCCCCCCCCCGAGATCTTTTCATGACCTCCTCTTTGGTCTCGTAATAGTGGGGCTTCACCACTATATCCCTCGGGAGCCCGTCCTGTCTGGGTGGTTGCAGCGCTCTGTGAGCCCTGTCAATCTCTAGTTTGCGGTCAGAGATATCCGGGATCAGTTCTTTCATGAAAAGCTGCACCGTGTCATGAATATTAGTTACAGACTCAGGGATACCTCGAATACGGAAGTTTCCTCTCCGATTACGATTTTCCAAATCGTCAATCTTCCCTAAAGCTGTTTCAAGTTGATCTTGCATCAAGTGAATGCAGTCGGTATTCTGATTGGTGCGCGCAACAGTTTGATCAACTGCTTGTTCAATCAAGTCAATGCGGGCCCCCAAGCTCTGTAGGTCTGCCTTAATAGACGTGGTGATTTGTGCTGCGTTTTGGGCCAGGCCTGTGGCCAGCATGTCTGAAAAGCAATTCAGAAGTTGTGCCATGTCTGACTGGTTGGGAGAGTTCAGCGGTGCTGCCTGTTGTATAGCAGGGGATGGGGCGGAAGCATGCAGTGAAGGGATATGGAGCATGTCAGTTAGGGTCCTGTTAAAAACGGAGTCTTTGCTGGTAAGATAGGCATTCTTGGGGGAGATGTTACTCACAGAGGATCCCGGTGTGATGTTGGGAAGCTGATCCTCCTCTGGGATGTCAGCCATGATGACTCCGTCTCCTGTGTCTGCCTGTGAGGAGGTTGCGGCCGCCATCTTAGATGTAGTGGGGTCGGGTAGGCCAAAGGAGAGTTTCCTGCTAGCCGCTGGGCGCTGTGATCGGTTGGGCATATAGATTTGTGCCCGCTAGCCTCCTCTGCCAGCGGGTGTTAAGCAGGGACGGATCCGCTAAGTAATCCGGCGTCTGGGGACCGCGGAAGGCTCGGCTGTGACGGAGCTCCCGTTCAGAGCGTCTTCCCGGGAGTCCCGCGCATGCGCACTCCTTTTTCTTTTTTTTTTGCACAAAGTTGTCACTAAATCATATATTGCTCAAGGGGGTGTGGCTAGCCGGAATGGAAGCTTAATTCACAAGCTCCGCTCCATAGCCGGGATCTAGAGCGACACACAGCAACAGGCTTCTCCCCTCTCCCCAAGAAGTGAGGGGAGAGCAGCGGGACACAAACCGGCATGTCAGGGAGGCGTAATCGCCGCCACAACCGCGCCACCTGACCGAGTATTTCGGCCTCATGGAACAGAGACCCAAGCAAGATGGCGCCACACTCCGTTCCCAGCCGAACAGTATGGCCAAACGAACAAAGCTCCGCCACACCGCCAGGAAGATGCAGAGCTGACAAGGACGAGAGACACAGAGGACATGGACAGTCTCCCTCCACCAGCAACAGACCCAGCAAAAAGCACAGCAGGACAGAGGTAAGAGACTTGCCTCATCTCCCTGCAATTCACCCAACAAAATCCCTCAGGCTAAAAAGCACCATGGCAATACCTCGGGATCCACATCTCACAGCCCCGCACACCTATCTACCCTGACTAATATCCCTGTAACTGATAACCCAGTGTCTGAAAGCATGCTAAAGTCAATGTTGCTCACCCTGCAAAAAGATTTACACAGGAAGCTGCAGCTATCTCTATCCCAGGCACATGACAGGCTTGACTGCTTTGAAGATAGAGCGGACACGACAGAGAAGCATATATCTGAAATGGGCAAAGCCCATAATGAGCTTCTTGATGCACACGATCATCACTCGGATGAGATCCAAAAAATTTAATTGAAGCTGGCAGACCTCGAGGATAGGTCCAGAAGAACAACATAAAATTCAGAGGGATCCCCGAGTCAGTGCCACCCAATGAGCTCAAAAAATATATACAGCAGCTCTTTGTCACCCTGATCCCTAATCTCTCTCCCCACGACCTGCTCATTGATCGTGCGCACAGAATTGCAAAACCAGACCACCTGCCAGCGGAGACACCCAGAGATGTCCTGGCCAGAATTCATTTTTTCCACATAAAGGAACAAATCCTTTACACGGCTAGGAATCTCAGACTCCTAACGGCACCCTACTCCAAAATATCTCTCTTTGTGGATCTGTCACCAGCTACAATGGAATTTACGTAGAGCATAAACCCCGGTCACCTCAATTCTACAGGAGAATAAAATCATCTACTGTTTGTGATACCTACCTACCAGCAAAAAAATTGTTCCAATCTTATCTCCTAAAGATGGATATAAAAAACTGACTAACTGGGGCCTATTACCCATTCCTGCGACCTCTCACCAGTCATGCAATCAGAATGCCTCTTCATCTTCTCCTCCTCAACACTAACCAAAAAAGGCGGATAAAACCTAAAAATTACCCTAAGGTTACTGGTCCTCAGCTTAGAAATATCCTGCTTGGGCAACCTATTCATTTCCACCAATTTATAGTGTGCCGAGCACACTTAGTTAATTGTACACTTACAATTCCTCACACAGTACGTTCTCTGAGAACTTTCTCTACTGTTTTTCTTTTGCTTTTATCTCTAATGCCCTGTACACACGGTCGGACATTGATCGGACATTCCGACAACAAAATCCTAGGATTTTTTCCGACGGATGTTGGCTCAAACTTGTTTTGTGTACACACGGTCACACAAAGTTGTCGGAATTTCCGATCGCCAACAACGCGGTGACGTCAACCATGTATGACAAGACTAGAAAAGGCCAGTTCAGAACCAAGCGTGGCACCCTTTGGGCTCCTTTTGCTAATCTCGTGTTAGTAAAAGTTTGGTGAGAGACGATTCGCACTTTTTCAGACTCGTGGCTTTCAGATCGTTTTCTGTGGTTCAGTTTGTGCTTGTGGGTTTGTATCTGCTCTTCAGTGCGTGCAGTCAGTTCGTATTGGAGTTTTCTGTGCGATCTTGTCCACTCGTTGCTGTTTTTCAGGTCGCTCTTCACAGGCCTTACTGTTCTTCAGTGCGTTCTGTTACTTCGTTCTGAGCAGCCGACCGTTTTCTAGCCATGTTGCGTATACGTACTCCTCGTAGAGTTCGTGCTGTGCGGGGGCTTGGTGTTGTGGTCCTGACCTTGACACAAGTCCAGTCCATGAACAGGGTGGGGAGGAGTTCATGGACCAAGAATTGGTTGCTTCAGCGTGACCAGTTCTCTCATATGCCTTTGCTCCGTGAGATCCGTGAGAATAATCCTGATGATTTTAGGAACTTTCTCAGGATGACGGACCCCATATTTCACTGTTTGTTGGCTTCACTCACCCCCTATATCAGCAGGCAGGATACCTGCATGAGGCAAGCCATCACTCCGGAGCAGAGGCTCGTCGCTACCCTGCGGTACTTGGCGACAGGGAGAAGCCTGCAGGACTTGAAGTTCTCGACAGGCATCTCCCCCCAGGCTCTTATCCCAGAGACCTGTTCTGCCATCATCCAGGTCCTGCAGAAGGAGTATATGAAGGTAAGATTTGTATCCTTTAATATCACATTTTATTGTATTGAATGTTTGCTAATATATTGTATTTCTTTTCTCATTCCCTAATTACCATGATTGTAATATGCTGTGAATGTCCCCTTTGTCCTCATTCATGCTGGAATTTTATGTAATTTTTTTGTCCTTCATACATATTTGCCTTCACTTACCTCCCCAGCATGCTCTCCTGGCCCTATATTCACCTCATGTAGTCACTTAACAATGTATTTTATCAGCTCCATAGTAGTGCTTTACCCCAAACACCCCCTAAAATGTTTTGAAATGTTATTGGTGCTTTAAATTCAGGCAGAGTGCCAGAGGCTTGTTTTTGTGGTGTCCCCAAATCATTTTGAACCCTCCCTCCCCCCCAACTGCTAAGTCAGCTGATCCCAATTCTCTATCTATCCTCAATCCTCTATCTGCTGACTTTGCCAAACCCATACACACTATACCCATCTCTTTTGTGCTCAGATTTATTGATGAATTCCCCAAAGCATGTAGTGCAAGGGCCTGCCTGTATACTTTCAAATGGTACTGTTTAAAGTTTTTGGATACTATTATTATCTTGATAGGTAATAGCAGAATATCCAAATGCTCAAATGTGTACAGTGTGTATTTATATCTTTGTATTATGACACTTCTTACCTGTCCAGTGGGCTGCCAATAGTGTAACTAAGGAGGGGCTGTTCCAAGTAATACCCATTATTTAGGCATTCATCTCTCAATGAAGTGAAGAGGGTTACCTGTCCAGGATTCCCCCCCCTATAATGTTAGAAATGGCCCATGAGGGGGGGGGGGGAATATGATAGGTCTACCTTATACTTTGGTGTTGTAAAATTCCCCTTAATAAATGTTATCTGGATGTTGGCCAAGAATGTTTGTGTCTAATCTGCTTTCCATGTTTATGTGCAAAAATACTAAGTTTTTTTTGTTTTCCTCAACAGTTTCCTTCCACGCCACAGGAATGGCAGACTGTGGCCTCCCACTTTGCCCAGCGGTGGGACTTTCCTAACTGCGGAGGGGCAATTAATGGGAAACACGTCCACATCATCCCACCACCCAACTCGGGGTCGTACTATTATAATTACAAGGGGTTCAATAGTATTGTGATGTTGGCAGTGGTGTCGGCTAATTACGACTTCATGTATGTGGACGTGGGGAAGAATGGCCGGATGTCCAATGGTGGAGTCATCGCCCAGATGGAGTTTTACAGGCGTCTCCAGAATGGCAGCTTGGACTTGCCACCTCCAGAAGAGAATGTGGAAGGACTCCCATTCGTCTTTGTTGCGGATGAAGCATTTGCGTTGGGGGACCATCTTATGCGGCCATTCCCGATGAGGACCCTCACCCTGGAACAGAGGGTTTTTAATTACCGGCTGGCCAGAGCCAGAAGAGTGGTGGAGAACACATTTGGAATCATGGCCAGCCGGTTCCGCCTATTTCTTACACCCATCCATATGGCGGAGTATAAACTGAATCATATAATCCTGGTGCTGTGTTCTACATAACTTTTTACGTCAACATTCTGCCAACTATGCTAGCTCAGTTGGGCCTGAGGCCAGAATGATAAATGAAACAACCCTGACGGCGCTTGAAAGTGGCCCTCCTGGCTTGCCCTCCCTGAGTGCCCGTGATGTCCGGTTAAGATACCTTGAGTTCTTGGCGGGTAGGGGGGCCATCAATATGCCAGACAATTTGTGAAACCTTGATCCAATAAAAAAAAAAACGCAAATCTTTGGTGACATTCACTGCTTGTGTTTGTTTTAGCTGACCCTGACAGAAATGTGGTGAGTCCAGAAAATGGTGTGATTGTGTAACCTTACAAAGCACTGTTGGGTGTTATTTACTAAAGGCAAAGACACTTTGCACTACAAGTGCACCTGAAACTACACTGAAACTGCACTTGTAGTGCAAAGAGGATTTGCCCTTAGGAAATAACCTCCATTGTCAAAGAAAACAGCAATTACATCACCACAAAAGTGTTGTAGCGTTAAGACAATAATCCACACATTCTTGATTAACAATCTTTTTAATACCTGCACAATCACATGTGCATTTAGAAAAGGTTTTTAAAACAAACCAACATGTTTGTTGTATAACAATTTTTGGGGTGGCATTATCAAAAATAGAAATGTCCATTTAAGATAAAACAGGCATGTGTAAAACCAACAAGAAAGACACAAATCTTGAACTTACAAAGTTCACATTTGGTAGAACTTGAAGGCAATATCAGACATGATTATTTAGGAACTGTGTTTGATATTGCGTTCAGATGGGGTGAAGTCACCCCAGGAAAAGCCAAATTTGGAAGATGCACACAAATTTCATGTGCTACCTGCCATCACGGGGGATCAAGGGACGTGTTTTGGGGGAGAAACCCCTTCCTCTCAGCTACTTTATTATTGAGGAAGGGGTTGCACCCCCAAAACACCTACATTGATCTCCTGTGATGGCAGATAGCACATGTTGGCACATTGTGTGCATCCTCCAAATTTTGCTTTTCTAAAAATCGCTAAAACATTTTGAACTTTGTAGCACACAAAAAAAGAAAGTGATTTGGAGGGGTTTTAAACTCTCCCCAAAACATCAATGATGTTCTTATTTTTTTGAATAACATCATTGATGTTTTTCCTGGAGGTTTTCCAAAGCTAAATTACACCCCATGATCTCCCCAATCAGGATCTGTGCACTTTCTGATGTGAACGGATCTGGATCCACAACATCACAATCACTTAAAAAGAGAGAAACCAAACAAAAACAGGTATCAAAAATATGCCGGCATCCATCTCTTACCTGAGCCTGTGGTCGCAGACACTCACCTGTTGTGGTGACTAGTTCCACCACATCTTCTTCCTCCTGCTCTTCTTGTGTTGGGGGGATTTCCCCTTCTTCCAGGCGGGGGGCTCTGGTCTCCTCGGATGAGGGGTGTCCTCCGAGTCTTTTCTCCCCTATGTAAAACAAAAATGCTATACTTAGCACACAGATATTTGATGGCAGAACTATAAATAGGAAACATTGCTTGGAAGTGGGGTACAATTGTCTATTTTGGCAGAGGTCCAAAATGTAGCATTTTCAGTGTCCTTTGTCAAGCTGCAATACTTTACCTGTTTGGTACAAGTTTCACAGATGGAGACCCCCCTATAGTATATACTGGAGCACCTGTGTGGCCCCCCTAATAAAAATGGTGTTCTGGTGTCCCACACTAGTGCTCCAGTGTGCAGATGTGAAAACAGCTGCTCAGTGTCCTCTCCTTACACAGAATCTAGTTTGCATTTCATTCTAGTAACAAAGCCATCTACACAAACAAATTAGTTTCATACAAGTAGGGCGTAAAAAATGTGGCCAAATGCATATGGCCAAAACAATGGTGTTTTATAGGCCGAAAGAAAAATGTTTGATACGAACGAATAATGTGCCCATGAACATGAAAGTTGCCATTTTAAAATGTACACTTTTAAGAAAAGCACATGGAGCAGCATGAACGTAATAAAGACAAAAAGAAGAGGAACACAGCACAACTACTTACTTTTTTGCAGCACTCTCTGGATCTTTCTGTACTGCTCATGTTCTCGTAATTTGAGGTCCGACCACCGTTTCCTGAGCTGTACCCCGAAATTCCGGTGCAGACTCCTGACCACTTTCTCCATGATCTTGGCCTTTCTGACATTGGGGTTGGGGTAAGGTCCATACTTTCCATCATAGTCGGCCCTCTTCAGGATGTTGACCATCTCCAACATCTCCCCAAAGGACATATTTGAGGCCTTAAAGCGTCTCCTTCTGGATCGGGACGTCTCCGGATCCGGGCTTTCCTCCTCCTCCTCCTCGTTTCTGTAATTAGCATGCTCCTGCTGTGTCTCCGCCATGTGCTCTTCCCCCACTGCACAGAACGAAAAGGGGCGGGGAATAGACTAGAAAGAACGCCAGGGGCGGGCAGAGTTACACGCATGCGCAGTGTGTATAAAGCGTAACACGCGTGCATATTACGTACGATCTGTGAGCGGAGGAAGGAGCATCGGAGGCGCCAATCGTGATAACGAAGGTAAGATCTAAACTTGGGCCTATACTGCTTCGAAATTGAAGCCTATATTGTAAGAAGATTAGGAGAGTTTGGCCTGACCTTAGGGTTTGTCTTGTGTTGTGTCTTGCAGAGAAAATGGATGGCTTCAATGACCACAATTTCCTCCCCCTGTTCATAGACAAGTACAGGGAGCTGCCCTGTCTGTGGCAGGTGAGACATCCCCATTATAATCATAAACAAAAGAGGCAGGCAGCGCTGGAGAAACTGCTGGAGTTGGTGAAACCGGTGGTCCCCACAGCAACCATCCCTTATTTAAAAACCAAAATTGGTGGCCTGAGGAGCACTTATCTTAGGGAGCGCAAGAAGGTCACAGATTCCCAGAGATCCGGAGCTGCAGCAGATGATGTTTATGTCCCCAGGCTGTAGTACTATGAGAGACTGCGATTTCTGTCAGACCAGACTGAAGTCAGGGAATCCCTCTCCACTCTTCCTTCCACTCTTCCTTCCACCCCAGCTGAGGCTTCCGATGTCCAACCTGGGCCTTCCAGCCAGGAAGAAGTGGAGGAGCCCAGCTTGAGCCAGGTATAGCATTGTTCTACTGATTTCTGGTCAATAAATAAATAACCTTTACTAGATGTTATTATTGATCACTAAGTGCTGATTGAAAAAAGTGTTTTACATATCAATAGACAGTAGTGGGCACCCAAAATTGGAACAAGAATGAAAAATGCTGGGCTCAGAATGATAGTCTGTTATATTTGTTAACATTCAATTTGCAACAGTCAGGAGGTGAAAATTGTGTGTGATTGATGAATAAAAAACTAAAACTATGTCCCTTTTTCATACACAGGAAGACCTCAGCCAGGAGGAGGCTCTGGAATGTGGCGGCCAGGAGGAGGCGGGGCTAAGTTGCAGCCAGGAGGAGGCAGGGCTAAGTGTCAGCCAGGAGAAGCCTGGGACCAGTCGCAGCCTGACAGAATCGCAGGTTCCTCCCCTCCGCCTTCCATACAAAAGACCGAGGAAGGGGACTCACATGCAGGTTCTGCACTCAGGCTTATTCAGGAGGCTTCTGCATCCCTCCGAGCCTTACCCACTCCTGAAGAGGCCTTTGCCTGCATGGCTGCCACAAAACTGCAGGGCATGCAGGAGGGTCAACGCCTCATGTGTGCGCAACTTATTTATAAAGTCCTAACTAAGGGGGTGAGTGGCGAAATCACACCCAAGACCGACGTGATTGAGTTGGACCATCCTCCTCCTCCTCCTGCTGCCACAACTCCACCACCAGAGACATAAATATAACAACATATCAATGGTGTTGTGGTAACTTGACACACAAAACACACACAAAAATATTCTGGAGTTAAAATAAAAATACAATAAAACAAAGATCAGCCTTGAAAAAAATACAAACTAAAAAAAAATAATCTGCCTTAAAACAAAAATAAAACAACAATACAACACAAAAATAATGTTGTCAGATGTGACAAATCAAAATATATTGAGGGAATCCCGATAAATAGTAAAGAAAGAAGTTTGTGAGAAGTCTGTGTGAATATGAGCAGCAAAACTACTTCATTCTTCTTACATTATAAAGAACAAGAGAGTGCGCTGTATTAAACCATTTTTAACATTGCAGCGTGACGAAAGTGTTGTATCCATTGTGAACGCTAAGTTTACCAGACTGAGCTGTTCCGTCTCGGAATTTCTTCTGAGCATGCGTGGCACTTTGTGCGTCGGAACAGGCCACGCACGGTTGGAATTGACGCAATCGGATTTTTTTGACGGAAAATTTTATAGCCTGCTCTCAAACTTTGTGTGTCGGAAAATCCGATGGAAAATGTCCGATGGAGCCCACACACGGTCGGAATTTCCGACAACACGCTCCGATCGGTCATTTTTAATCTGAAAATCCGACCGTGTGTACGGGGCATAATAGTGTGAAGTGTTTTTACCGAACGTTCATAATCTGTACCATTTACACTCTGAGTTGCAACGGTTGTTTTTCTTTTTCTCAGTCAATAAGAGCTATTAAGTCATTTGTTATAACTTTCAAAACATACTTTTGTTCAATAACTAATCTCTATAGCAGACAGCTGTATACAATATGGAAAGAAGCATGTTCCCAGCATGCAGACATATTATGCGTACAAGAGACGCATTTTCCAAGTACTAACTCACCAACCTGTACACATAAAAAGTTCTCCAATTACTTCCTTTCCAACAACAACAAAAAGAAATGTGGGGTAATGATAGCTATTAGCGCCAAGGTCTCTTTTGTTCTACATCACGTAGACACAGATTTATAATTTTATCCGCCACCATTGATAGTCACCTCATGACTCTGGTGAATGTTTATGTGCCCAACACTTCCCCAAAAATTTTTTACAAAAAACTCAGAACTAATCTAGACCCCTACAAAAACAGCACATTAATCATCTGCGGTGACTTTAATGACACCCCCAACCCCACACTGGATTCTACCAACTCAGACAGAAGGAGAGCATCAGCTCTCTCCTCATTCATGGATAACGAAGATCTATACGATCCTTGGAGGTGCATGCACGATGTTAAGTGCGACTATACACGCTACTCTCACTCAGGGAATTCTTACTCTCGGATTGACCTTTTCCTTACAAACAAAAAAGCATTATTGGCCACCTCAGAATCGCATATAGTCTCATCACATGGTCAGAACACGCCCCAATATCTTTGAAAATATCCCCCCAAACTTGCCCAACCATTCACTCTCTATGGAGACTGAACTCATCCCTCATAACCAATCCAAGATACGAAGGTGAAATTAAAACTGAGATTGAGAATTTCTTTAAGATTAACTGTGCATGTACTGACAATCAATCTATGGTATGATTAGCTCATAAAGCTTTTCTACGAGGTCTCCTCATCAAATTCGGTGTCCAAGAATGTAAAAGACGATCAACGAAGATAGAGTCATTGCTACAAAAACTTAAGACTTTAGAATTAACAAACAAAAACTCACCCAATCGGACAACATCGGACGCGATTAGGGACCACAGATACAAATTAAGTGAACTATTACACCACAAATTTGACTATTATGTGAAACGCTTAAAATTAAAATCCTACTCCTTTAGCAACAAATCTGGAGCCTTCTTGGCCAGACAAGTTAAGCGTCAGCGTAAAAAACTCCCCCATCTCCTAAACACACAAGCGGTGCGCATGTCCAGCCCATTGGCCCCCATGGGATCCACCACTCCACCAGGTATCGAGAAAATAGAAGCTTTTCTTTCGTCCATACAACTTCCCTCACCAACCCCCACATGGGTGGCCGAGCTGTCTACCCCATTCACTCAAGATGAAATCTATAATGCCATCAAATCTCTCCCACTGCATAAAGCCCCAGGACCGGATGGGTTCTCTAATGAATATTATAAGCACTTCAACGACATCCTTTCACCCCACTTATGCACTACATTTAACCAATATGCTTCCACAGGAAAAATCCCAAACGAATGTCTCCAAGCTCTGATAGTGACCCTTCCCAAACCAGGTAAACCAAGGGACGCCCCAGGGAATTACAGACCCATCTCCCTATTAAATACGGACACAAAACTGTATGCAAAACTAATAGCTCTCTGGCTTTCCACGGTTATGAATCAGTTGATACATATAGATCAAGTTGGCTTCATTCCGGGTAGACAAACATCAGATGGGACCCGGTGGTTTATAGACATCATTCAGTGGCTAAAACACAATCGAGTGCCTTCTCTGCTCCTTTCATTGGATGCAGAGAAGGCATTCGATAGGGTACAGTGGAGTTAGCTGGTGGCGGTCCTACGTAAGTTTGCCATATCGGGCACACTCCTAAATGCCATACTCGGTCTATACACATCCCCAAGTGCAAAAGTGTGGACCTCGGGTGTACTGTCCAAGTCTTTCAATATCACAAACAGTACAAGACAGGGCTGCCCACTGTCACCTTTAATTTTTGCCATGATCATGGAACCCTTAGCCCAACGGATTGGCTCTGAGTCCCAAATTAAAGGTATAAACATTGGTACCACTAAACATAAAATCGGTCTTTACGCAGACGATGTGATAATCGCTATTACTGATCCAAAACACTCCCCAACCGAGATTCAACATATTCTTGACCAGTTCAGTGCGATATCTTTATACAAAGTAAACCATAGCAAGTCTTTTATGCTGGCAATAGGCCTAGATAAACCAACCATACAGTACATTTCAAAACACTCTTCATTTTCCTGGTCAAGAGACTCATCTCTAACCCACTTAGGAATCCGCCTGATCTCACCTAGCAAAAATCTTTTGCGCACAAATTTGCCAGACCTTGTAGAAAAGCTTAAAAAGAATATCTAATGAAATACACCACCCATTTGTATCATGGGCTGGTAGAATTGCTTTAGCTAAAATGTTCATTGTCCCACACATTCTATATGTCTTCCGTACGTTACCAGTACCATTCCTTTCAACGCGACTACGGACTCTCCAATCTCTCATCAACTCCTTTATGTGGCAGCACAAATGGGCCAGGATAAAACAACACAACCTAACGACCCCAACATGAATGGGGGGATTGGGAGCTCCCAACATAAATCTATACTACAAAGCAGTCATTCTGGACCAACTCAAACTCTGGTGGAACCCATCTACTCTCTCCAATTGGGCACAAATAGAGTCAGTGGTGCTAACCAAGAACCTAAAACTATACCTTTGTGCTTTGCTTCTTGCCCCCAACCCCAAACACTTCCCAATGGACACAATAATGGCCTCCCTGAGAGTATGGACATCTATACCTCAAATGTTGAAGGGGGTACCTCATACCATACTACAATACATTCCAACCCAAACCTTCTCACTCATTCTCCCAGACCTCCAACTATGCTATTGGACTGATGCAGGTATTCATACCATTGGATACCTCTTCAATGCATCCGGTTTAATGTAATTTTAAAACCTTCAAGCTACATTCGGTCTCTCGCCAAGAACTTTCTATATATACCTTCGGATCAGGTCTCTACTCAACAAAACACAGTGGATAAATCATGACAAGATTCTACCTTCTACGCTAATATATCTCACTTCAAGTAAACACATACTTAAGGGTATCTCATATATCTATGGTCTATTCTCTCAATCTGCAAAGGACTCAATCCAGACCCAAATCTTGCAGTGGTCCAAGCACGTCCCTTCAGCCCTTCCACCTATTCAATGGCACAAGGCTCTATCTTTACTGTCAAAACTCTCTTACTGCACCATGCACTGGGAATCCAAACAAAAGCTCTTCCAACACTGGTACTACACTCCCAACAGAATTGTCAAGATTTACCCCAATACGTCTCATTTATGCTGGAGAAATTGCGGTCTTCCAGGAACTATCTTCCATATCTGGTGGGAATGCCCAAGCCTCAAAGACTTTTGGAACCAAATACTAAAAATGCTCCACTTAATTGCACCCACAACAAATAAGCTATCCTCCACTGACCTCCTCCTGGGTCTGATGATTCCCACATGGCCCAGGAAATCTCAAACAGTGGCCACCCACATCCTTATTGCCGCAAGGTTGGCACTTGCAAGGAAATGGAAAATGATTCATCCCCCTGACATCAAGGAAGTAATTACAATCTTAAATAACAACTTCAAACTAGAACACGGCTTCTCCAAAGCCCAGCTCACCACTGAAAAACTTTACAGAAATTGGGACTCATGGGTCCACGACCCCAGAAGTTTACAGCTGGACTGACCTTACAAAGGACTCATAATACTCTTTATGCTCCCCATTTTACCCCTCAATAACAAACAGGCAACACACGTGTCTCAGCATAGTGCACACAGTATTATTACGTAGTAAATTAAAACTACATGTGTGATTGTCTGCTGGTTCTACTCCCTATATGTAGCAAGACTAAAGTCTAAGTTAAATCTACAACTCATAACGCTGTTTTTTCTCTCCGGTTACTACCTATACAAGACCAAGTATATGCATGCTATAGCTCTACTGTTAGTACACATGTGAAATATATTTTTGATTATAGATACATACCAATGTGTATAAATACCATAACTTGAGAATATATCTTCGTAATACTCCTTTTGTTGCTTTTTGTATCTTTTGAAAAATAAATAAACCTTGAAGTTTAAAAAAAATGATATATTGCTGAAACATGCCATGGTTTATAGGTGGAAATACACCCCAAAATACAGACTGCTGCTTTTCCTGAGAACTGGGATACCACATGTATGAGACTTTTTGGGAGTCTATGTAGCATCAAATATGACGATCCATCACATTTTGCTACCCGCTGGAGTGTGCATACGTGACACCGCCATATGCCTTCCAACACTTTTACGACAAAACTCCACCCCTAAGTCCAGGTTCAAGCCCCACCGTCCAAGTGGACATAAAGTTAGATTATAATTATGCCGAGTGAAGCAAGGCCGTGCCCGAAGCGTAGCGAGTGAAGCGAGCCCGCGAGGGGTGTGGAGATTTGTTGTAAAAGTGTTGGAATGCATATGGCGGCGTCACGCATGCGCACTCCAGCGGGTAGCGAAATGTGATGGGTCGCCATATGTGATGTGATGTGAAACCAATCACCGCCTTCAGGCTTTCTAAGAGCGTAAAATGGTGATTTCACTTCCTCACTACCTATCATAGTTACGGAAGCCCTGAAATGTCAAGATAGCACAAAACCCCCACAAATAACCCCATTTTGGAAAGTAGACACCCCAAGGTATTTGCTTAGAGGCATGGTGAGTAAAAAAAAGAAAAAAAAAAATTTTCCGAAACTTGTGGCAAAATATAAAATATTCCATGGACTCAACATGCCTCTCAGCAAATAGCTTGAAGTGTCTTCTTTCCAAAATGGGGTAATTTGGGGGGGGGGGTTGCGCTATCTTGACATTTCATGGCCTCCAAAACTGTGATAGGTGGTGAGGAAGTGAAATCACCATTTTACGCCTTTAGAAAGCCTGAAGGCGGTGATTGGTTTTCGGGGTCCTGTACACAGCTAGGCTCCCAAGAAGTCTCACACATATGGTATCCCCGTACTCAGGAGAAACAGCAGAATGCATTTTGTGATGTAATTCCACATATGCCCATGGCATGTTTGAGCAATATATCATTTAGTGACAACTTTGTGCAAAAAAAAAAAAAAAAGTTTGTCATATTCCCGAAACTTGTGGCAAAATATAAAATATTCCATGGACTCAACATGCCTCTCAGCAAATGGGGGTGTCTACTTTCCAAAATTGAGTCATTTGGGGGGGTTGTGCTATCTTGGCATTTTATGGCCTTTGAAACTATGATAGGTAGTGAGGAGTGAAATCAAAAATTTACGCCTTGATGGCCCTTACACACGAGCGGAATTTCCGTCGGAAAAATCTTGGATGGTTCTTCCAACTGAATTCCGCTGAAGCTTGGCTTACATACACATGGTCACACAAAAGTTCTCTGAAATTTTGACTGTCAAGAACACGGTGACGTACAACACTACGACAAGCCGAGAAAATGAAGTTCAATGCTTCAGAGAATGCGTCGAATTGTTTCTGAGCATGTGTAGGAATTTTGCGCGTCGGAATTGGTACAGACGATCGGAATTTCCGATCGGAACTTTTTCCGACCGAAAAATAGAGAACCTGCTCTCAATCTTTTGCTGGCGGGAATTCCGCCAGCAAAAGTCCGATGGAGCATACACACGGTCGGAATTTCCGACCAAAAGCTCACATCGGACTTTTGCTGGCGAAATTTCCGATCGTGTGTACGGGAATTAGAGATCCTGAAGGTGTTGCTTGGTTTTCGGGGTCCTGTACGTGACTAGGCTTCCAAAAAGTCTCACACATGTGGTATCCCTGTACTCAGGAGAAGCAGCAGAATGTATTTTGGGGTGTAATTCCACATATAACCATGACACGTGTGAGCAATATATCATTTAGTGACAACATTGTGTAATTTTTTTTTGTCATTTACAAAGCCATATCCTGTTTCTAACTAACACTGTTTTGCTTCCTCCATCAGCTCATCCCCCACAGCTATTACCTTTTGTATCAATTGACCCTTCCTTTTTAGATTGTAAGCTCTAACAAGCAGGGCCCTCTGATTCCTCTTGTACCAAATTGTAATGTAACTGTAATGTCTGCCCTCATCTTGTAAAGCGCTGCGCAAACTTTTGGCGCTATATAAATCCTGTATAATAATAATAATAATAAAATGACCGTACCAATATAAAATATACATAATAGTAACAAAGCACAATTAGCAATTTTTTACATAGTGAGTCTAAGGATCACTGATAAATGAAAGTAACCAATATAATGGAGAGAAGTACAAGACTAATGTGAAATTTATATATACAGTATCTCACAAAAGTACACCCCTCACATTTTTGTAAATATTTTATTATATCTTTTAATGTGACAACACTGAAGAAATGACACTTTGCTACAATGTAAAGTAGTGAGTGTACAGCTTGTATAATAGTGTAAATTTTCTGTCCTCTCAAAATAACTCAACACACAGCCATTAATGTCTGAACCACTGGCAACAAAAGTGAGTACACCCCTAAGCGAAAATGTAAAAATTGCGGCCAAAGTGTCAATATTTTGTGTGGCCACCATTATTTTCCAGCAGTGCCTTAACCATCTTGGGCATGGAGTTCACCAGAGCTTCACAGGTTGCCACTGGAGTCCTCTTCCACTCCTCCATGGCGTCATCTTGTATCTGGTGAATGTTAGAGACCTTGCACTCCTCCACCTTCCGTTTGAGGATGCCCTACAGATGCTCAATAGGGTTTAGGTTTTGAGACATGCTTGGCCAGTCCATCACCTTTACCCTCACCTTCTTTAGCAAGGCAGTGGTCTTCTTGGAGGTGTGTGTTGGGGTCGTTATCATGTTGGAATACTGCCCTGCAGCCCAGTCTCCAAAAGGGAGGGGATCATGCTCTACTTCAGTGTGTCACAGTACATGTTGGCATTCATGGCTCTCTCAATAAACTGTGGCTCCCCAGTGCCAGCAGCACTCATGCAGCCCCAGACCATAACACTCCCACCACCATGCTTAACTGTAGGCAGGACACTCCGCACCTGGTTGCCGCCACACAGGCTTGACACCATCAGAACCAAATAAATTTATCTTGATCTCATCAGACCACAGGACATAGTTCCAATAATCCATGTCGTTAGTCCGCTTGTCTTCAGCAAACTGCTTTAGAAGAGGCTTCCTTCTGGGACAACAACCATGCAGACCAGTTTGATGCAGTGTGCGGCATATGGTTTGAGCACTGACAGGCTGACCCCCCCACCCCTTCAACCTCTACAGCAATGCTGGCAACACTCATACGTCTATTTCCCAAAGACAACCTCTGGATATGATGCTGAGCATGTGCACTCAACTTTTTTGGTCGACCATGGCGAGGCCTGTTCTGAGTGGAACCTGTGCTGTTAAACCACTGTATGGTCTTAGCCACCGTGCTGCAGCTCAGTTTCAGGGTCTTGGCAATCTTCTTATAGCCTAGCCATCTTTATTTAGAGAAGCAATTCTTTTTTTCAGATCCTCAGAGAGTTCTTTGCCATGAGGTGCCATGTTGAACTTCCAGTGACCAGTATGAGAGAGTGAGAGTGATAACACCAAATTTAAGAAAAGAAGGGTAGTGCTGCACTGTCCTTAATAAATACCTAAATAAATATATATAAAGTAATTCCTGTGGGTACATCCTGTATTCAAAGTGTGTTCAAGAATAGTCCATATATGTAAATAAAACTACTGATCATAAAAATAGTTACTCCAAATTTGTTGCAAGTGCTACACAGTCAATAGTGTATTGCTTCCCAAATAATGAATCATACAATTAGGTATATAAAGAAGTATAGAAGTATAGAAGTATTCTTATATAGTGAAAAAAGTGCTATTAGTGCATAGATCAATAAAAAACAGGTGTCTCAAGGCTGGACACTAAATCATATAATCATAGAAGTACAATTAAGTACATTAATTCTTATTTAGTGAATAAAGTGCTATTAGTGCATAGATGAATGGAAAACAGGTGTCTCAAGGCTGGACACTAAATCAAATGAACATAGAAGTATTGAGGTATTGAAATGTACACAAATCTTCACAGAAAGAGTCTAAATGAAAAAAAGTTCTTGGTGATCTAGATGGGTGCCTTGGTTTATCCCTTCACCAGTGTCTGAGAAAGCATATAATTAGGTTCCTTAGCCCCTTCTTCCGTGTCACCTCTGTGCTCTCTAGGCATGTGCATTACGTTTCGTTCCGAATCGAAATTCGGACAAATTTTTCATTATTCGGAAATTTGGATGCATCCGAATTTCCGAATGACAAAAGTAAAGAGTTTAAACGAATCCGAAAAAAAACGAACGAATTCGAAAACATATTTGAATCGAATTCGAAAACATATTCGAATCGAATTCGAAAACATATTCGAAAACATATTTGAATCGAATTCGAAAACATAATCGAATTAAAAAAAAATAGAAAACATTTTTCTAAAAAAAACAATAAGGTAGAATATAAAATCATAAAGCAATAGAATATGTATATATATATATATATATATATATATATATATATATATATATATATATATAAAAAATTTTTATTATTCTCTTCTATTGTTTTTTTATGCTTTTCTTTTCTATTATTTTATATTCTATAATAGTATTTTCAATTCAAATTCAAATTCATTCTATACGAAATTCGAATTTCGGAACATGGCTTCTGAAGTTTGAATTTCGTATAGAATGAATTCGAATTTGAATAGAAAAGATTAGAACAGAAAATAATAGAAAAGTATGGACTATAAAAACAATAGAACAGAATAGAAGAAAATATAATATATATATTATATTTTCTTCTATTCTGTTCTATTGTTTTTCTAGTCTATTCTTTTCTATTATTTTCTATTCTATTCTAATCTTTTACATTCAAATTTGATTTCGGTCTATATGAAATTCGAATTTTGGAAGATGTTTTATATATATATATATATATATATATATATATATATATATATAATTTTCTATTCTGTTTCATTGTTTTTCTATGCTATTCTTTTCTATTCTATTCTAAACTTTTCTATTCGAATTTGAATTCATTCTATACGAAATTCGAATTTCAGAAGATGGCTTCTGAAAGTGGAATTTCGTATAGAATGAATTCAAATTTGAATAGAAAAGATTAGAATAGAATATAATAGACTAGACAAACAATAGAACAGAACAGAATAAAATATAATATATATAATTTATTCTATTCTGTTCTATTGTTTTTCTAGTCTTTTCTCTTCTACTCTATTCTAATCTTTTCTATTCAAATTCGAATTCATATTATAAGAAATTCAAATTTCGGAAGATGGTTTTATATATATATATATATATATATATATATATATATATATGTTTGTATATGTATAATATATATATATATATATATATATATATATATATATATATATATATATATATATATATATATATATATATATATGTGTGTGTGTGTGTATATGTATAATATATATATATATGTATATATATATATATAAAACCATCTTCCGAAATTTGAATTTCTTATAAAATGAATTCGAATTTGAATAGAAAAGATTAGAATAGAGTAGAAGAGAAAAGACTAGAAAAACAAAAAATTATATATATTATATTTTATTCTGTTCTATTGTTTGTCTAGTCTATTATTTTCTATTCTAATCTTTTCTTTTTTTTTTTTTTTCATTAAAGAAGTTTATTACAGAAATAATAAGTATACAATACAGATCAGAGAGTACAAAAACAAATAAAAGTGTTTCTGCTCAGGCAGAAATTTCAGTAAAAAGGCCTCAGTTCACATTTGTTTATGCAATGTTGATTCAGAACAATCAAAAAAAAAATTAAACAGTGTAATATCGGTTGTGTCGTTTACATAAACCATATCAATTCTGGAGTAAGCCTGTTCAATGTCACAACCCCTTTTGCCTAGGCCTATAATAATATTATATTCGATATTACGATTGACCCTCTGAATAGTGCAGAGAGATGAAAATAGGGGGAAAGATAAAGTAATAAGTAAAAGGAGGGTGAACGGGAACCAAAACTCTATGTGGGTTATGAAAGTGAGATTTGCGTATATTCAAGAATCATAGTATACAAAGAGAAAAAAAAAAAAAAAAAAAAAAAAAAAAAAAAAAAAAAAGGGAAAGGTGAATGATCCTGAATGATCCTAGTTGTCCTCGACCACCCATGTCGACCAAGTGTGCAATCCAGTACAGATCCACTGTTAGGCCATATCTATAACTAAGTTAGCTTATCTCCTCAGTCTGAGCACCAGCAATGTCAGAGAATGCTTGGGAGTATTTAAACTCGTTCCATGGGCGCCAAGTGTCAAGAAATTTTTCGACTTGTTCGTTTGCTTGCGCCAAAGTGTCTTCCATTTCATAAAATTCTGTGACCCTGTTTAGCCATTCCTTTGTTGTTGGTACACGAGTTGATTTCCAATAAATTGGGATGAGGGACTTGGCCGCATTCAATAAATGTTTTGTGAGCGAACGCTTGTATCTTTTCAGAGGCCAGCTCGAAATATGCAGCAGGCAACAGGCTGCGTCTAAAGGTAGGGTAGTCCCAGTGATTTTTTTGATGTATTCACGTACACTGTCCCAAAAATGGGTAATCAGGGGGCAATGCCACCAAATGTGTAGTGAAGTTCCACTATCTCCCATACACCTCCAGCAACGATCTGAAGCCTGGGGAAACATCTTATTTAATTTTGTTGGAGTTAGGTACCACTGAGTTAAGAGTTTGAAAGCTGTCTCTTGTACCTTGGTGCTGATAGAGCACTTATGTGCTAAGATGCAAGCGTTCCTCCACTGATTCGGGGTTATGTTTACCTGTAAGGCTTCCGACCACCGCTCTCTGAGTCTGTCATCCATGGGTGTTTTCGTGTTCTGTAGCCACGCGTAAATAATTGAAGTGGCCCCACGTATTGGCTCTCCCCTAAGGCACACCGACTCGAAGTCCGTCAAAGGTCTGGTGAAGTCTCCCCCCTTGTTATTAGTGCTTACATAGCTTCTAACTTGGAGGTAGGTCCAAAAGGGTAAGTCAGTCACATTGTCATCTCGTTTAAGTGTCTGAAAGTCTTTCATTCTGGCTTGGTGGTAACAATCTCTTGCTAAAAGAGGTCCGTCACTAAGAGAGGATCTGAGGTGGGGGTTGCCTACCCCTGGGATGAAATCTGGGTTATCCCTCAGTGGGGTAAGTGGGCCTAAGGCGGATGTGACTCCTGTGTCGGCGGGTATCTCATGAATCACTTTCAGAGTGGTACCCGTTAAGGGATGATGCTTTAGGTCGTCAGAGTATGAGAGCCATGGTCGCCAAGGCACAAAGGTGAGAGGGAGGGCCTGAAGGGCCATTTCCAGTTTCACCCAGTCCTTGGAATCTCTGTGACAGTGCCAGTCAATGACCCTTGTTACGTGAGATGCTTTGTAGTAGCCCTGTAAGTTGGGTACTCCCAACCCTCCCAATGTCTTCGCTTTCTGCAGAGTTTCAAGTTTGATTCTCGGACTTTTTTGTGCCCATATGAATTTCAGAAACATGGTTCTCAGTATCTTGAACATGATGGACGGTATTTTAATCGGTAAAGTGCGCATCAGATAAAGGAGTCTGGGGAGGACCGTCATTTTAATGATAGCTGCCCTTCCAAACCAAGAGAAGGTTCCAGCGTGCCATTTGTGTAAGTCCGTTTCAATAGATTTTAAGAGGGGGGGAAAATTTTGTTCGTAAATTGTCGATAATTGAGGTGTTAAAAACACCCCCAAATATTTCAGTTTTTTGTGGTCCCATTTAAAGGGTGAGTTTTCTACCACTGAAGAGAGTGAGTGGTTGGGGAGGGAAATGTTCATGGCTTCAGATTTGGAATAGTTTATCTTTAGATTAGAGACGTAGCTATAATGTTCAAAGGTTTTCATAAGATTAGGGAGGGTGGTGTGGGGTCTAGATATGAAAAATAACAAATCATCGGCATAGGCGGCAACCTTGAACTCCCGCCCCCCCACCTGAAATCCCTCGATTGAATTATTTGCATTGACCTGTCTAATAAATGGCTCTAGTGTTAAAATGAATAAGAGTGGTGAAAGGGGACAGCCCTGTCTTGTTCCATTCGCTATATGTACCCGGTCCGAAAGGGTGCCGTTTATTTTCAATCTAGCCGAAGGGTTATGATAGAGTGCGGAGATCCGGGCCAACATCTTATCACCCAATCCAATATGTTTACAAGTGGATAGCATGTAGTCCCAAGCCACGCGGTCGAAGGCCTTCTCCGCATCCGTGGATAGGAGAAGGCCCCCAGACCCGCTGGACCCCATTTGGTGAATCAGTAGGAGGGCTTTGGTGACATTGTCTTTGGCTTCACGTTCGGGCATGAAACCTACCTGTTCCGGGCCAATTATTTTTTGGAGAAAGGGTCTCAGCCTGTCAGCCAGTATCCTCGCAAAAATTTTTACGTCCAGATTCAGTAAGGAAATAGGGCGGTAGCTGGCACAATCGGAGGGGTCCTTACCTGTCTTCGGTATTACTGTTATGTAGGCTGAAAGTAAGTCTGGGGTGGTGGCTCTGGGTTCAGACAGGGCATTCAAGGCCGCCGTTAGAGGGTCTGTCAAGAGGTCTGTAAAAGTTTTGTAGTAAATGGCCGTGTACCCATCTGGGCCAGGACTCTTGCCTAGTTTCAAATTCTTAATGGCCATTCTAATTTCAGCCGTGGTTATTGTGTCTTCAAGGGTGTTAGCTTCCGTGGTGTCAAGAGACGGAAGACCACTCTTGCTAAGATAGTCTTCTATTACTTGTGATCTATTACCGTCCATACCCGGTTGCTTGTGTTGTGGCGGTAAATTGTAGAGCTTTGAATAAAATGTGTGAAAATGTTTAGCAATCTCCTCTGTGGTGACATCTAGTGTCCCATTTTTTTTCTGTCTTATGCCTGTGATGTTATTGTTTTGGGTGTGTACTCGTAACGCCCTTGCCAATGTTTTGCCCGGTTTGTTGCCCCCTTCATAGTATATTTTTTTCCTAAAAAATAAAAAACGTTTGGCTTTAGCATCAAAAAGTGTCTGAAGTTGTTTCCTGGCTACTAGCAATTCTGTGGCGGTATCCACTGCAAGAGATTGTTTGTGTAGGGATTCTAGCTTATGGATACGGCTTATTAGATTTTTGATTTCCCTTTCTCTCTCCTTTTTCCTTCTGGCACCCAACGAGATCAGTTCCCCTCTTAGTGTACATTTGTGAGCCTCCCAAATCATTAGTGGGTCCATCCCTGGAGTGTTGTTCTGGGCGAAAAAATTTGACAGGGCCTCTTTGAGTTTGGGTAGGTGAGTGGGGTCCGAGAGTATCGAGGAGTTAAGTCTCCAAATCTGGGTCTTTTTTGGGGCTCTTGTCAAGTCTAACGTTACTGCTACTGGAGCGTGGTCAGAAAAGGATTGTGTGCCTATGCAGGCCTCAGTGAGAACAGGAAGGTCTTTTTGAGTTATAAACAGATAATCTATCCTTGTGTATTTTTTGTGGGGAGCCGAATAAAACGTATAGTCACGTCCCTGTGGGTTAAGGAATCTCCAGGAGTCTACCAGTCCCAGCTTATGGAGAAGGGATTTAATACCTTTCAAGGTTTGGTACCTAATGTTAGTGTTGCCATTGGAGGTGTCTGTCAGGGGATTCAAAGGGATGTTGAAGTCTCCTCCCAATATCAGACACCCCTTAGCAAACTCCTGCAGCTTATGGGTCATCTGTTTACAAAAAGGCAAATGGGCTGAGTTTGGAAAGTACACATTTGCTATTGTGATGGGCGTTCCACTGTAGTGTCCTTTCAAAAAAATGTATCTGCCTTCAGGGTCTATCAGTTGGTCCGTCAGGTCGAAAGGTGCATTTTTACTGACCAGTATTGAAACACCTTTAGTTTTAGCTAAGTTATTTGTGGCGTGAAAAGCCTTTGTAAAGTTCGAGTCGGTGAGCCTGGGTACATGACCAGTCTTAAAGTGGGTTTCCTGTAGTAGTACAAAATGTGGCTTACCTTTTTTAATTTCCCTTAGTAATGTAGTTCTCTTCTCTGGGGTATTCAATCCCCGCACATTGTGGGATATTACTGTGGGGTTGCGCCCCAGAAGAGAGTAAGCCATGGTGCAGACTCAGGAGCGGTGCAAAACCCTGGTCTGAAAAAGAGATATCGGTGGTCAGTTAAGGCGATCTTAAGGTCGAGTACGTGGGTGGTGACACCCCCCAGAATAAGTGACAATCAAAAAAAAAAAAAAAAAAAAAAAAAAAAAAAAAAAAAAAAAAGGGGGGTGGAGGGGAAAGGGGGAGAAGGAAACAGAAAAGAAGAAAAAGAGCAGGAAGCAGGAAAGCCAGGAGGTGAAGGTGGGAAGAGGAGCGAGTATAATAAGGATTAGGTTCAACCTCTAGATAGAGCCCTATCTAGAGAACTGTAGTGCGTCTGCAAAGCTTAAAGCAGTGGCAGACCACTTGCGGGGGTAGGGGGAGGCGGCTGCCTGGTGTGTAAATCAAACAGAATAAGCCTTTAAGCTTGAACAGAAAACTTGTGAAGGGAATATCTGGCATAACCAACCTCCAACGAACACACAGCCTGTAACTAGAGAAAGATATACTTCTCTTAACTGAAGTAAAGTGAAATATATATTAATTCACCCTGTAGAATAAGGGTGCCTCACCGGGCCCGCCCAAGGGATCCAAGAGGACCCGTTGTCATTTGCACCCTCACGGCGTGAGGATCCAGCCGCTCGCCACCTCTAAAGTGTCACGACTAAGCCGGCGCCCCCCGCCGTGGAGGTCACAAAGCTGCAGAAACTCAGACTAATGCCTAAACGTCATGGCAAACAATTGTGGTACGAGATTTGTGCAATAAGCACGCCTATGTCTGCCATGAGAGCATGGAAGTCAGTAAAAATTTAACAAAATGAAAAATGAAAAAATGTATGTTAAATTGGGCAAGAATAACTCCCTTTGACGTCAAAGCAGTCGGTCAGAGCGATGTGGAGGATCATAGGCTGAACAGCTTGGCATTAATCCTCTGCGTGTTCACAGTCCCAAAGAGCTCTTGGATTCGGTGTGTTGAATCTGGAACT